>NW_024430582.1:0-3256 GCF_017639785.1 Mesocricetus auratus
TTAGAGAATATCTTTTCCCATTCTGTGAACTGCCTTTTTGTCTTTTTGACTGTGTCCTTTGCTTTACAGAAGCTTTTTAGTTTCAGAAGGTCCAATTTGTTAATTGTCGATCTCAGTGCCTGTGCCACTGGTGTTATGTTTAGGAAGTGGTCTCCTGTACCAACTCGTTGAAGAGTATTTCCCAATTTCTCTTCTAAAAGTTTCAGTGTGGCTGGATTTATGTTGAGATCTTTGATCCATTTGGACTTAAGTTTTGTACAAGGCGATAAACATGGATCTATCTGCAGTCTTCTGCATACCAGTATCCAGTGATGCCAGCACCATTTGTTGAAGATGCTTTCTTTTTTCCATTGTACAGTTTTAGCTTCTTTGTCAAAAATCAAGTGTTCATAGGTGTGTGAGTTAAAATTAGAGCTTTCTATTCGGTTCCATTGGTCTACCTGCCTATTTTTGTGCCAATACCAAGCTGTTTTCAGGACTATAGCTCTTTAATAAAGCTTGAAGTCAGGTATGGTGATGCCTCCTGAAGTTCCTTTATTGTATAGGGATGTTTTAGCTATCCTGGGCCTTTTGTTTTTCCATATAAAGCTGATTAATGTTCTTTCCCTGTCCTTGAAGAATTGTGATGGAATTTTGATAGGGATTGCATTGAATCTTTAGACAGCTTTTGGCAAGATTGCCATTTTTATTATGTTGATCCTACCGATCCAAGAGCATGGGAGATCTTTCCATTTTCTGGTATCTTCTTTAATTTCTTTCTTTAAAGACACAAAGTTCTTGATTTACAGGTTTTTCACTTCCTTGGTTAACATTAATCCCAGATATTTGATGCTGTTTTTGGCTATTGTAAAAGGTGATGTTTCTCTGATTTCTTTCTCAGTCACTTCATCATCTGTATATAATAGGGCCACTGATTTTTTTGAGTTTACCTTGTATCCTGCCACATTGCTGAAGGAGTTTTTCAGCTCTAGGAGTAACCTTGTGGAGTTTTTTGGGTCAGTTATGTAAACTATAATATCATCTGCATATAGTGAAACTTTGACTTCTTCTTTTCCTATTTGTATCCCCTTTATCTCTTGTTGTCTTGTTGCTGTAGCTAGAACTACAAGTACGATGTTGATGAGATATGGAGAGAGTGGACAGCCTTGTCTTGTTCCTGATTTTAGAGGAATTGCTTTGAGTTTCTCTCCATTTAGTTTGATGTTAGCTGTTGGTTTACTGTATATTGCTTTTATTATATTCAGGTACATTCCTGTTATCCCTGATCTCTTTAGAACCTTTATCATGAAGGGGTGCTGGATTTTGTCAAAGGCTTTTTCAGCATCTAGTGAGATGATCATGTGGTTTTTCTTTCGCAAATTGTTAATATGGTTGATTACATTGATAGATTTTCTAATGTTGAACCATCTCTGCATTCCTGGAATGAAGCTTACTTGATCATGGTGGATGATTTTTCTGATGTGTTCTTGAATCCGGTTTGCGAGTAATTTTGCATCAATGTTCATGAGGGAAATTGGTCTATAGTTCTCTTTCTTAATTGTGTCTTTGTGTGGCTTGGGTATCAAGGTAATTGTAGCCTCGTAGAAAGTGTTTGGCAGTAAGCCTCCTGCTTCTATTGTGTGGAATACTTTGACGAGTATTGGAATGAGCTCTTCTTTGAATTTCTGGTAGAATTCTGCACTGAAGCCATCTGGGCCTGGGCTTTTTTGTTTGGGAGACTTTTGATGACTGCTTCTATTTCATTAGGGGTTATAGGTCTTTTTAGATTGTTTATCTGTTCTTGATTTAGTTTTGGCAAGTGATATCTATCCAGGAAATTGTCCATTTCCTTTATATTTTCAAATTTTGTGGAGTACAGATTTTCAAAGTATGCCCTGATGATTCTCTTGATTTCCTCAGAGTCCATTGTTATGTTCCCTTTTTCATCCCTGATTTTGTTAATTAGCAGTCTCTCTCTCTGTCTTTTGGTTAGTTTGGACAGAGGTTTGTCTTTTTGTTGATTTTCTCAAAGAACCAACTCTTTGTTTCATTGATTCTTCTCAGTGTTTTCCTGGTTTCTACTTGATTGATTTCAGCCCTCAATATGATTATTTCCTTGAGTCTGCTCCTCCTTGGGGAGTTTGCTTCTTTTTGTTCTAGAACATTCAGCTGTGCTATTAATTCTCTAGTATGACTGTTCTCCAGTTTTTTCATGTGGGGATTTAGTGCTATAAACTTTCCTCTCAGCATTGCTTTCAAAGTGTCCCATAAGTTTGTGTTTGTTGTGTCTTCATTCTCATTGAAATCGAGGAAGTCTTTAATTTCTTTTTTTATTTGTTCCTTTACCCAGGGATGGTGCAATTGTGCACTGTTCAATCTCCATGAGTTTGTAGGATTTCTGCGACTTGTGTTATTGTTGAATTCTAATGTTAATGCATGGTGGTCTGATTAGATGCAGGGGGTTATTCCAATTTTTTTGTATCTGTGGAGATTTGCTATGTTTCCTATTATGTGGTCAATTTTAGAGAAGGTTCCATGGGGTGCCGAGAAGAAGGTATATCCCTTTGTATTTGGGTGGAATGTTCTATAGATATCTGTTAATCCCAGTTGCATCATAACTTCTTTTAGTTCTTTTGTTTCTTTGTTAAGTTTCTGTCTGGAGGTCCTGTCTAGCGGTGAGAGCGGAGTGTTGAAGTCTCCTACTATTAGTTTGTGAGATTTTATGTGCATTTTGAGCTTTAGTAATGTTTCTTTCACGAATGTAGGTGCCTTTGTATTTGGGGCATAGATGTTTAAAATTGAGACTTCGTCTTGATGTATTTTTCCTTTGATGAATATGAAGTGTCCTTCTTCATCTCTTTTGATTGATTTTAATTTGATGTCTAATTTGTTAGATATTAGGATTGCTACACCCGCTTGTTACTTGGGACCGTTTGATTGGAAGATATTTTCCCAACCCTTTACTCTGAGATAACGTCTGTTTTGATGTTGAGATGTGTTTTTTGTATGCAGCAGAAGGAAGGGTTCTGTCTTCGTATCCATTCTGCTAGTCTGTGTCTTTTTATAGGCAAGTTGAGGCCGTTGACATTGAGGGATATTAATGTCCATTGATTGGTGATCCTTGCTTGTGCTTGATTTATTGTTATTGAAGTTATTTTGTGTAGTTTCTCCTCCCTTTTTCTTTTGGTATTTTGTAAAGGGGAATTATATATTGCCTGTGTCTTTGTGAATGTAGTTATCTTCCTTGGCTCTAGGTTTTCCTTCTAGCATTTTTTAT
>NW_024430583.1:0-53664 GCF_017639785.1 Mesocricetus auratus
TTTCACATCATTAATTTTATTTGTGGCACCAAAAATTTTTCATATGAACACATACACAAAACAAACAAACATTTCAATGGTTAAACATGGTTGTGAACCAAGCTTAGAGAACCAAGATGTTCTCCTATAGGAAATTAGTAAAGAGATCTTCATAGCTATGAGTGTATTTGGATATTATAAAAAATTTGGAAATTTCAGAGCAGCTTTATCAGTAGCTAAAGCAAAGAAATTCTAAAGACTTCCTTTTGGTTCTCACATCCCCAAGTTTATAACCATCCACTCCTCTATTGTCTTTTCTGGTGATTGTGCGAGGTGGTGGGAAAGATACTGGGAAATTTAAAGCAAATGCCAACAACATTCTAAGGAGTTTTTCTTTCTCTTCCAGCTTTGGATTCTGTTTATAACTGAATTAGAGTTAGTTTCCATGTCTTTGCATCTAATTCATGAAGCTCATTAAGTCCAGTTCCTTGTGTGACAACTCCTGCTCTAGGTAAAACCACCTGTGATCTTTGATTCTACCATCCACTTTGGTAGCCAGAGGAACGTGTTTTATAGGTGTGTCTTCTTTTTTTTATTTATTAATTTTTTTTATTTTCCATTTTAAATTTAGATAAGAAACAAGGTTGCTTCACAAGTCAGTACGAGGTCCCTCTCCCTTTCCCTCCCCTCCTCCCGTGCCCTCCCCCCATCCCCCCCGTTATCCCCTCATTCCCCCAGGGAGGGTGAGGCCCTCCATGGGGGTGTCCATAGTCTGTCATTTCATATAGGGCAGGGCCTAGACCCTTCCCCAAGAGTTCAGGGTGAGAGTGCACCTCACATTGTTCTATGGGAGTCCAGAGACCGTGTGTATACTTGGGATGGGTACTGATCTGCTGTCCAAGGCTCAATAGATTACCTAGGCCTCCTCACTGACACCCGGATTCAGGGGGTCTTGATCAGTCCCATGCTGGATTCCCAGGCTGATGCCTGGGATTCAAGAGTTAACCTTTGTCTTGTCAGCTGTTTCTGGGGGTTCAACCAGCCCAGTCTTAATCCCTTTGATCATCAGTCCTCCCTCTCTGATACTGGCTTTCTTGAGTTCAGCTCAGTACTTAACCAGCCAGTAAATGAAGTTTCTGTTTCCCAGACTCTCTGGCAATAGGATTGTAGGCTGGCACTCCCCAGATCTATGTCTAAAATCCATATATGAGAGAGTACATGCCATGTTTCTCTTTTTGTGACTGGGTTACCTCACTCAGGATGGTTTCTTCTAGTGTCATCCATTTGCCTGCGAATCTCATGATTCCATTATTTTTTTCTGCTGAATAGTACTCCATTGTGTAGATGTACCACATTTTCTCTATCCATTCTTCGGGTGAGGGACATCTAGGTTGCTTCCAAGTTCTGGCTATTACAAATAAAGCTGCTATGAACATAGTGGAACAGACATCTTTGTTATATGAATGGGCATCTTTTGGATATATGCCTAAGAGTGCAGTTGCTGGGTCTTGTGGTAGGTTTATTCCCATTTTTCTGAGGAATCTCCATACTGCTTTCCAAAGTGGCTGAACCAGTTGGCACTCCCACCAGCAATGGAGGAGTGTCCCCCTTTCACCACATCCTCTCCAGCATAAATTGTCATTGGTGTTTTTGATTTTAGCCATTCTGACAGGAGTGAGATGGTATCTCAGAGTTGCTTTGATTTGCATTTCCCGGATGGCTAAGGATGTTGAGCACTTTCTCAAGTGCCTCTCAGCCATTTTAGACTCCTCTATTGAAAACTCTCTATTTAGTTCTGCAGCCCACTTCTTAATTGGGTCCTTTGCTGTTTTGGAGACTTGCTTCTTGAGTTCTTTGTAAATTTTGGAGATCAACCCTCTGTCAAATGTGGGATTAGTGAATATTTTTCCCATTCTGTGGGCTGCCTTTTTGTCTTGCTGACTGTGTCCTTTGCCTTACAGAAGCTTCTCAGTTTCAGTAGGTCCCATTTATTAATTGTTGATCTCACTGTCTGTGCTACTGGTGTTATGTTCAGGAAGCTGTCTCCTGTACCAATTCGTTCAAGGGTACCACCCACTTTCTCTTCTAAGAGGTTCAGTGTGGCTGGATTTATGTTGAGGTCTTTGATCCATTTGGACTTAAGTTTTGTGCATGGCGGTAAACATGGATCGATCCGCATTTTTCTACATGCCAGTCTCCAATTATGCCAGCACCATTTGTTGAAGATGCTTTCTTTATTCCATTGTATATTTTTAGCTTCATTGTCAAAGATCAGATGTTCGTACGTGTGTGGGTTAATACCCGGATTTTCAATTCGATTCCATTGGTCTGCCTGTCTATTTTTGTGCCAATACCAAGCTGTTTTCAGGACTATAGCTCTATAATAGAGCTTGAGGTCAGGGATAGTGATGCCTCCGGACGTTGCCTTGTTGAACAGGGTTGTTTTGGCTATCCTGGATTTTTTGTTTTTCCATACAAAATTGATTATTGTTCTTTCAAGTTCTGTGAAGAATTGTGCTGGCATTTTAATGGGGATAGCATTGAATCTGTAGATTGCTTTTGGCAGGATTGCCATTTTTACTACATTGATCCTACCTATCCAAGAGCATGGGAGATCTTTCCATTTTCTGAGGGCTTCTTTAATTTCTTTCTTTAAAGATTCAAAGTTCTTACGATACAGGTCTTTCACTTGTTTGGTTAGCGTTACACCAAGGTATTTTATGTTGTTTGTGGCAATTGTAAAGGGTGATGTTTCTCTGATTTCTCTTTCAGCCCTTTTATCATCTGTATATAGTAGGGCTACTGACTTTCTTGAGTTGATCTTGTAACCTGCCACTTTGCTGAAGGTGTTAATCAGCTGTAAGAGTTCCCTGGTAGAGTTCTTTGGGTCATTGATGTAAACTATCATATCGTCTGCAAACAGTGAAAGTTTGACTTCTTCCTTCCCAATTTGTATCCCCTTGATCCCCCTTTGTTGTCGTATGGCTATAGCTAGAACTTCAAGTACCATGTTGAAAAGGTATGGAGAGAGTGGACAGCCTTGTTTTGTTCCTGATTTTAGAGGAATTGCGTTGAGTTTCTGTCCATTTAGTTTGATGTTGGCTGTTGGTTTACTGTATATGGCTTTTATTATGTTTAAGTATGTCCCTGTTATCCCAGATCTCTCCAAGACCTTTATCATGAAGGGGTGTTGGATTTTGTCAAAGGCTTTTTCAGCATCTAGTGAGATGATCATGTGATTTTTGTTTTTCAACTTGTTTATATGGTGGATTACGTTGATGGATTTTCGTATGTTGAACCATCCCTGCATCCCTGGGATGAAACCTACTTGATCGTGGTGAATGATTGTTTTGATGTGTTCTTGAATCCGATTTGCCAGTATTTTATTGAGTATTTTTGCATCAATGTTCATGAGGGATATTGGTCTGAAGTTCTCTTTCTTGGTTGTATCTTTGTGTGGCTTGGGGATCAAGGTTATTGAAGCCTCATAGAAAGAGTTTGGCAAAGACCCTTCTGCTTCTATTGTGTGGAACACTTTGAGAAGAATTGGTATAAGCTGTTCTTTGAATTTGTGGTAGAATTCTGCACTGAGGCCATCTGGACCTGGACTTTTTTTGGTTGGGAGACTTTTGATGACAGCTTCTATTTCCATAGGGGTTATAGGTCTATTTAAATTGCTTATCTGTTCTTGATTTAGTTTTGGCAAATGATAGCTGTCCAGGAAGTCATCCATTTCCTTTAAATTTTCGAATTTTGTTGAGTACAGGTTTTCAAAGTATGACCTAATGATTCTCTGGATTTCCTCAGAGTCTGTTGTTATGTCCCCCTTTTCATTTCTGATTTTGTTAATTTGCGTGTTCACTCTCTGCTGTTTGGTAAGTTTGGACAAAGGTTTGTCTATCTTGTTGATTTTCTCAAAGAACCAACTCTTCGTTGCATTGATTCCTTGTATTGTTTTCCTGGTTTCTACTTTGTTGATTTCAGCCCTCAATTTGATTATTTCCTGGCGTCTACTCCTCCTGGGGGAGTTTGCTTCTTTGTGTTCTAGAGCTTTTAGCTGTGATGTTAATTCTCTGGTATAACTGTTTTCCTGTTTCTTCATGTGAGCACTTAGTGCTATGAACTTCCCCGTAGCACTGCTTTCAAAGTGGCCCATAGGTTTGGGTATGTTGTGTCTTCATTCTCATTGAATTCGAGGAAGTCTTTAATTTCTTTTTTTATTTCCTCTTTGACCCAGGGATGGTGCAGTTGAGCATTATTCAATTTCCATAAGTTTGTAGGTTTTCTGCAATTTGTGTTGTTGTTGAATTCTAATTTTAAGGCATGGTGGTCTGATAAGATGCATGGAGTTATTCCAATTTTTTTGTAGCTGCTGAGGTTTGATATGTTGCCAAGTATGTGGTCGATTTTTGAGAAGGTTCCATGTGGTGGTGAGAAGAAGGTATATTCTTTTTTATGTGGATGAAATGTTCTATAGATATCTGTTAATCCCAGTTGGGTCATTACTTCTATTAGACCCTTTGCTTCTTTGTTGAGTTTCTGTCTGGTATTCTTGTCTAGTGGTGAGAGTGGTGTGTTGAAATCTCCCACTATAACTGTGTGGGGCTTTAGATGAGATTTAAGTTCTAATAATGTTTCTTTAACGAATGTGGATGCCTTTGTATTGGGGGCATAGATGTTCAGGATAGACACTTCATCTTGTTGGGTTTCACCTGTGATGAGTATGTAATGACCTCCTTCATCTCTTTTGATTGATTTTATTTTAAAGTCTAGTTTGTTAGATATTAGGATTGCTACCCCTGCTTGTTTCTTGGGTCCATTTGATTGAAAAATTTTTCCCAACCTTTAACTCTCAAGTAATGTCTGTCTTTGAGGGTGAGGTGTGTTTCTTGTATGCAGCAGAAGGAAGGGTTCTGTCTTCGAATCCATTCTGCTAGTCTGTGTCTTTTTATGGGTGAGTTAAGGCCGTTAATATTGAGGGATATTAATGACCATTGATTGCTCATCCTTCTTCGATTTGCGATGGTTGTTGTTGGTGGAATTATGGGTGGAATTTCACCCCTTTGTTCTTTTGGCTGTTGGTAGAGAGGGATTCTCTAATGCTTATGTTTTTCTGGTTGTAGTTAGCTTCCTTGGGTTGGAGTTTTCCTTCCAAAATTTTCTGTAGGGCTGGGTTAGTGGACACATATTGGTTGAATCTAGTTTTGTCATGGAATATCTTGTTTTCTCCGTCTATAGTGATTGAGAGCTTTGCCGGGTATAGTAGTCTGGGCTGGCATCCATGGTCTCTTAGTGTAGGTAGAATATCTATCCAGGACCTTCTGGCTTTCAGAGTTTCCATGGAGAAATCAGGTGTAATTCTGATAGGTCTGCCTTTATATGTTACTTGACCTTTTTCCTTAGCTGCTCTTAATATTCTTTCTTTATTCTGTATGTTTGGGGTCTTGATTATTATGTGGCGAGGGGATTTTTTTTGTGGTCCACTCTATTTGGTGTTCTGTAGGCTTCTTGTACCTTCATTGGCATGTCTTTCTTAAGGTTGGGAAAGTTTTCTTCTATGATTTTGTTGAATATGCCTTCTGCCCCTTTGAGGTGGATTTCTTCTCCTTCTTCTATACCTATTATTCTTAGGTTTGGTCTTTTCATGGTGTCCCATAATTCCTGGATGTTTTGTGTTAAGGATTTGTTGGATTTAAGGTTTTCTTTGGTTGATAAATCCATTTCTCCTAATGTATCTTCAACACTTGAGATTCTCTCTTCCATCTCTTCTATTCTGTTGGTAATGCTTGTATTGGTAGTGCCTGACTGTTTGTCCAGCTTTTCTATTTTCTGCCTTTCTTCAGATTGTGTTTTTTTTAGTGTCTCTATTTCAGTTTTCAACCCTTGCAGCGTTTGCATTGCTTCTTGCAATTTTCTGTTTATCTGTTCGTCCGTTTGTTGCCTTTTATGAATTTTTTGGTTTGTTCTTTCTTCCATTTCTTGCATTTTTTGGTTTGCTTTTTGTTCCATTTCTTGGATTTTGTGCTTTGTTTCTTCTTCCATTTCCTGCCTTTTTTGGTTTGTTTCTTCCTCCATTTTTTTCATTTTTTGCTTTGTTTTTTCTACCATTTCTTGCATTTTTTGCTTTGTTTCTTCTTCCATTTCCTGCCTTATTTGGTATGTTTCTTCTTCTAATTCTTGCATTTTTTGCTTTGCTTTTTCTTCCATTTCTTGCATTTTTTGCTTCATTTCTTCTTCCATTTCGTGCCTTTTTTGGTTTGTTTTTTCTTCCAATTCTTGCATTTTTTGGTTTGTTTTTTCTTCCATTTCTTGCATTTTTTGGTTTGTTTTTTCTTCCATTTCTTTGAGGGATTTTCCAATATCCTCTTTTAGGGCCTCTATCATTTTCATGAAAGTGCTTTTAAGGTCGTTCTCTTCTGCTTCCTTCGCGTTGGAATATTGGGGTCTTGATGGTGTGGAGTCTCTAGAATCTGGCGGTGTCATATTTGTGTTTCTGTTGCTGACTGTGTTTTTGTATTGTCTCTTTCCCATCTCTTCTTCTAGTGGGTGCAGAAAGAGCCCCTTCCTGGTCTGGGGACCAGAGTTCCCTTTGGTGGGTGCTAGTAAGTCCAGTAATCTGGTGGTTCTTCTATGCCTTGTCCAAATGCTGGTCCGTGGGTAGAGAAGAAGAACAGGAATCTGGGGCGCTTAGCCTCCTACCTGGTCCCCTGGACCCTATGCTGGGTCCTGTTGTACCTGATCCGGAACAGCTACTCCCCTGGTCTCCCTGGCTCCTGTAGTTTCCTGGTCTCTTTGGTGGGAGAGAAGATCTGGAGTCTGGGGTGCTTGGCTCCCGCCGGGATTGGGAGCTCTGTGCAGTTCCCAGGCGATCTGCAGGCTCTGGAACACAGGCCGGGAAGCTGGCCTGTTTACCTGATGCTCCCGCCAGGATTGGGAGCTCTGTGCAGTTCCCAGGCGATCTGCAGGCTCTGGAACACAGGCCGGGAAGCTGGCCTGTTTACCTGATGATGCCAGAGGGACAGCTACTTCCCTGTACTCCCAGCCTCCTCTCCTTTCCTGGAATCGTTGGTGGGAGAGAAGATCTGGAGTCTGGGGTGCTTGGCTCCCGCCGGGATTGGGAGCTCTGGGCAGTTCCCAGGCGATCTGCAGGCTCTGGAACACAGGCCGGGAAGCTGGCCTGTTTACCTGATGCTCCCGCCGGGATTGGGAGCTCTGTGCAGTTCCCAGGCGAACTGCAGGCTCTGGAACACAGGCCGGGAAGCTGGCCTGTTTACCTGATGATGCCAGAGGGACAGCTACTTCCCTGTGCTCCCAGCCTTCTCTAGTTTCCTGGACTCGTTGGTGGGAGAGAAGATCTGGAGTCTGGGGTGCTTGGCTCCCGCCGGGATTGGGAGCTCTGTGCAGTTCCCAGGCGATCTGCAGGCTCTGGAACACAGGCCGGGAAGCTGGCCTGTTTACCTGATGCTCCCGCCGGGATTGGGAGCTCTGTGCAGTTCCCAGGCGATCTGCAGGCTCTGGAACACAGGCCGGGAAGCTGGCCTGTTTACCTGATGCTCCTGCCGGGATTGGGAGCTCTGTGCAGTTCCCAGGCGATCTGCAGGCTCTGGAACACAGGCCGGGAAGCTGGCCTGTTTACCTGATGCTCCAGCCGGGATTGGGAGCTCTGTGCAGTTCCCAGGCGATCTGCAGGCTCTGGAACTCAGGCCGGGAAGCTGGCCTGTTTACCTGATGATGCCAGAGGGGCCCAGATTTCTTCTTAATAACAAAAATTGGTGTATTCCATGGGGAGGTAGAAGGCTCTAGATGCCCCAGCCGTTCCTGTTCTTGCACTAATCTTGTGACAGCCTCTAATTTTTCAGAGGATAGAGGCCATTGAGAGACCCATAACGGCTCCTCTGTTTTCCATGGTATGGGTCGTGAAGCCTCAACGGCCCCTAAATAAAACCCAGTCCTTTTCTACCCCGATTTCCGTGTTGTGTAATGGGTTTTATTCTGCCTTGTTCTTGCCTACCCAAGCCTCTACCATTTGTATACCCCATCTTTGCCATAATGGCTGATGCCTGGGGGAGTATTCATTAGTTAGGGTCATGCCCATGGCTTGTAACACATCTCGTCCCCATAAATTTACAGGGAGTGGCAACACATAGGGGTAAAACATCCCTGTTTGCCTTCAGCATCCCGCCAGGTTAAGGCTGAGGCACTGATGGCAGGAGAGGACTGGTATCCAAGACCTTGTAGAGAATGAGATGAAACAACAGTGGGCCAAGACTTCGGCCACCAATGGAGTGAAATAATGCTTTTGTCTGCTCCCGAATCCATTATCCCTTCAAATTCTTTTCCATTAATTAACAATTTTATTGTAGGTCTCTCATTTAGGGGTATAGCCAGATAGGCTGAATCACTTCCAGAAGATCCCATAGCCCTTTTTGTAAAGTGTAGGTTTCTCCATCCCCGAGGGAGGGCAGCAACACCAGTTGTGCAATTCTATCTCCCTGCTTTATAGAAAATACACCCCGAGGGCTAGAACAGAGAACTTGAATCTCCTCTTTATGATATGGGTCAACAATCCCAGGATATATAATGAGTCCCTGTAAAGTTAAGGAGCCACGGCCCAGAATAAGCCCAATGGTGGCAGGGGGCAAAGGTCCAGGGGAATGGACTGGGACCGGTTGAACATTCATTTGGGGCATGAGTAAGAAGTCGGAGGCGGCACGCAAGTCCATTCCGGAGGTTCCTCGGAAACCTCTACTTCCTCTTGATTGCTTTTCTGAAATTGGTTCCCATATTTCTGAGGGCCCTGGGACCATGGGCCCCGTGACCCGTTTTTGATTGGGGTACCTTGGATTCTTCAATAGGGGGCAGAAGCCTCCCTTTTACATCCCGGACTGACCTGCATTCGCTAGCCCTATGATAACCTTTACCACAACGATAGCAAAGCTTCGATTCTCTTGTTCTTTCAGGGGCTTGACAATCTTTCTTAAGGTGCCCCATTCTCCCACAATTAAAACAAGCTTTTCGATTAGATAAATCTCTATACCTGTGCGTTTGTAAAATGGCGGCAGCTAGTCCTGCATTGGTTAGGGGTCCCCCAGCTCCCTGCACACTCTGAGCCAATCTTGTAAACCTTTGCTTTTGCGAGGGCGATAGCCGCTCGACATTCCTGGGTTGCTTGTTCATAGACAAGTTGCTCAATCAGGGGCATAGCTTGTTCTGAATCACCAAAGATGCGACTGGCGGCCTCTGTCATTCTGGCCACAAAGTCTGAAAATGGCTCTTGGGGTCCTTGGACAATCTTTGTAAGGTGTCCACTGGACTCTCCCCTTTTTGTGAGGGCCTTCCATGCTTTAATAGCGGCGGCCGACACCTGACCATAGACGCCCCAGATGTAGTTGGTTTGATTAAGGGCATGTTGACCCTGACCTGTCAGCATTTCAAATGTCCACTGCCTCTGATTCTCATCTTCAGCCGTGGCATTAACTCTAGCTTGTGCCTGGGCTGCATCATACCAGAGAGCCTTCCATTCCATGTATTGTCCCATGTTGGGAAGCACTGCTTTCACTGTCGTTTGCCAGTCAGTGGGAGTCATGGCAAAATTAGCAAGCCTTTCCACCTGTAATGTGGTAAAGTTAGCATTGACCCCATAATTACGAACGGATTCGGCCAATTCTTTAATTTGATTGTAATCTACGGGGGTATGTACTCTTCCGCCTTCCACATTCTCGAATACTGGAAAAGCCATTTGTATTTTTCTCCGTTCCTCTAAAGGTAAAAAGGAGTCAGTACCAGTATTCAGCCGAAGCTCATATGGCGGAGGCGCTGAGAGCGTGAGCCCGCCGGATTTATAGGCGGTGGCCTCACATTCATTTTTGTTTTCAGTGGCCGGTGTCTATCAGGGTGATATCTTTTTCCTCATACCGTGCCACCTCCTCCTCTAGACCACCTTCTTCGCTAGAATCCAGAGTGTCAGAATCAGAATTATCTAGCTCCAAGGCTTCTAGCTCTACTGCAGGGTATAGACTAGATTCTGGCTTTTTCTTTTTCTTAGATTTGTTAAGGGGTGAATGATAACTCCCTTCTTTCTCTCCCCCTTTCTTAACTTCCTGGGGAGGGCCTTTTTTCTTAGACATGTCTTTTCTTTTGCGAGCTCCCATTCTCTCACTCCGTTCAGTTTCTGACATGCTATCCTGAACTTCCTCTAAGGTTCCCTGACTTTCTATTATAGCAGGGTGACAGGCCTCATCCTCCAAGCAGTTTTTAACTAGCTTCCAAATGGCTTTGGTACCTAAGCAGAGATCTCCTTCTGCATGCTTCCTGTCTAGTTCTTTACCTAGCTTGTTCCATGAGGCCACAGTGAGGGACCCGGAACAAGCATACCATGGTGCCACTCTATCTACCTCCTTCACAAAATTTTGAAGTGTTCGTGGTGCAATTTTAAGATCTCTTTGTTTTAGCACAGTCTGTAAGGCTGTAACCACTGACTGTGACGACCCCATCGCGCTGACAGCTTATCTAAAAAGCGCGCTCAACTCCGTTACCAGACTGACAGCACCAGACTGACAGCACCAGACTGACAGCACCAGACTGACAGCGCCAGATGGACAGCGCCAGATGGACAGCGCCAGACGGACAGCGCCAGACGGACAGCGCCAGACGGACAGCGCCGTTCTGTCAGCACCAGCCACGATGAAGGAGAAGGACAAACAGGACTAGCACCAAAGCCTCCACTGACCCGTCCCACGGTGATGACAAACTAAGGCCAAAGTCGAGAAAAGGGTTGTTCAGGATAAAGCATACCTCTCTGAACCTACGTCCCTGCAGTTCTGAATCCGCCCCGTTTTCCGAGGGTCTCCCGCGGCGCCCGGCGATGTTGAAGAGTTCCCGGGTTTCGGCACCAGATGTCCCGCGCTACCGTCTCGCCAGCAAGAACGGCGCAGAACACTCGGATCCTTCTGCAGTAAAGCTTTAATGCATCTTGAGAGATAGATGATCAGCTTCTTAGAGGGAGACCCCAAGCTAAGAAACCCAGCCCCTTATATAAGCCTAGGAGCTCCGAGTGAGATGTGTAGAGCCGGGATTGGTGGTTTGCACATCACCCCAGATGACGTCACGGGAGAGGCACAGTTTAAGCGGTTAACTCCAACTGACAGCGACAGTTAACTCCAACTGACAGCGACAGTTAACTCCAACTGACAGTGGATGTCAGCGCCATCTTCTAACGGCAATAGCGATAGCGAGGGCGGCTCCTCACAGTCCAATATCTTGTTTTGATTGAGATCAGATGGAAATGGTGGGGGTGGGGAATGCCGGTTCTATGAAAATATCCCCCTTTCTCCATTAGGGCATGCTCAGTCAGCTCTTTATATTCCAGTAATTTTTTTCTCTCTATGTTTTAAAAAGAGAACCCATCAACAAAATCCTTGCATACTTAGTTTGATTGGAGAATTTTAATGTTTTTCATTCATCATTATAAAACTAAGGATAATTTTATGACTTATTTGGACATAGCTGTTACATATAGGACAATCTATCTTTAAGTATGGGTAAATTACTCTTGAAGAAAATGATCCTAGATAGTTTTCACTTCAAGTGATGATTCTTGTTGTTTAAATAAACATCTTGTTTAAAACCAACTGTAGTTTTTATGGTCTTTCTCATCTGCTTCTTCCACAATGGACTATTAAAGTCTTGAGGATGTAGATTCTGGCAGTGTCATATTGGTTTTTCTGTTGGTGGGTGTGTTTATGCATTTCCTCCTTGCTATCATTTCTTCCTGTGGATGCAGAAGGATTCTATCCCCCCTGATGGGTATGTGTCCATGGTTCCTTTCCAGTGGGTGGGAGCAGGTCCAATACCCTGGTGGCTTTCCTCAGGTCAATTCTGCTAGTTTAACTCATAGAAAAAGTTGACCTGAACAAGGGGGAGCTCTGGGACCACAGACTGAAGGCCATATGGAAAGCATTGGACTGACCCAAACCACCTGAATATTGGTGTCAGTGGGGAGGCCTAGGAAATCTATGGCGCCAGAGGTAGTACTTATCACTGGCATACAAATAGATTTTGAGTGAACATGCCACAATATGGGAGGCTCTCTCGGCCAAGACACTTGCAGGAGGGACTAGGCCCTGCCCTGGGTGAAATGACAGTCACAGGAGATCCAATATGGAGGGCCTCACCCTCCCTAGGATTAGAAGTGGAGACTGGGTGGGGAAATGGGGTATCTATGTGGAGGGCAAGAGAGAAGGGGAGGGAGAGGGAGCTGGGATTGACATGTGAAACAAGAATGTTTCTAACCTACACAAAAAATAAAATAAAATGTACTGTTTATTCTGAGTAATATTAAATAGGAAAATGCTTAATACCAAAATAGAAAGAATTTTTTACTCGAGTTTTCTCTGTGTAAAACTGGCAGTCCTGGAAATAATCTTTGCAAAGCCAGAACCTGGAAGCAAACTACATGACCTTAAACCAAAGAATGTATAAAGAAATTATAGTTCATTTACAAAATGGTATACTACCCAGTGGAAAAAAATGAAATCTCGGGAAATAGAAGAAAATATCCTGAATGAGTTAAGGCAGACACAGAAAGAAAAACATATTTACTCTCTCATAAACATAGAGCAAAGGAAAACCAACACACAATCCACAGTACCAGAGAAGTTAGGAGATGACAAGAACACTAAGAAAGACATAAATGCGCCCATGAAGACAGGGAAAAGTAGAAGCTCTTAAGTAAATAGGGATGACGGGGAGAGGGAAGGTAAGGGGAGAGATGGGAGGAGGAAAGGACGAGGGATCAGAAGATGGAGTTGAGGAACCCAACTAAGAATCAAAAGCAATTGATTCCTTGGCCACCCTTGGAGCTCCTACAAAGATAAAAACAGATAATGGACCAGGTTACACCTCACAGAAATTTAAACAATTTTGCTCCACGTTCAATGTCACACACATAACGCTCATTGCCTATAATCCCCAGGGACAAGGCTTCAGAGAGTGAGCCAATCATATGGGGCTCCACATTTCCCTGTAATCCTCCTATATCCCCAACTCCCTACCCCCTACCCCCTGCCTTCTTGTCAGTCATGCTCTCTTCATGCTAAACTATCTCCAAGAGGATGAAAATGGCAAGTCTCATACAGAGGTCTTTTGGCACCCAAGGCCATCTTCCGCATACACTCTTGTCAAATTGAAATATCCACTCACTAATTCCTGGCATGAATCAGATCCCGTCTTGATCTTAAGCCATGGCTCTGCTTGCATTTATGACCAGGTCAACATTGCCACTCGCTCTCTACTGCAGAGACTTGTTAAACATTTCTCTGCCTTCCAAACATATCAGGTCATTAGATCCTCACTGCATGAGTCCTGTTCCTTTGTTCTCTCCCCAGATGCACCTCAAAAAGATGGCTTCAAAGGTCAAGATGACAAGAAGACAGACGACCTCATTGACCTGGCTTCATTTTTTGATCCCTAAATTGTTCATCCTCACACTGATCCCTTCTGTTCTCATGTTCCCTAAGCCCATGCCCAAAAAACCTAACCCCCATGAGCCATGGAATTATACCTGGGTAGTTCTCTGGTCTGCATGGAAGACTCAACACATTCCTTGGTGGCCAGATTCCCTCTTGCACTCAGTGCTAGAGCCTCCTAGGCACCGAGGAAGATTTTGATCAGGAAAACATGCCCAGCATTCCCTTTAAGGGGACCACCTATGCTGTATGCTCACATAACCAGAGATGAGCTCTGCTTAGGGCCTATCCCTTTTACATGTGCCCCGGACCTCACCGGGACTGTAGCCTTCTTGTGAGATGTGGGGGACCCTTTGGATTTCTTTTGTCTGTCTTGGGGCTGTGAGATGACTGGAGAAACATATTGGTATCCCACTTCCAATTGGGATTACATTTAAGTGACAGCCTGCTACGCACATTCTTCCCCTCCTTACATCAGCCAAACCCACGATTCCACTTGCATGTAGCAGCACCATCCAGATTGTCAGCCTTCCTCCTCCTCACAAGGTTGGTGCCATCCCTTAAAGATTCCCCTCACCGTTTCAGGATATTATGCTCTAAACTTGTACAGAGGATACACATATGGTGAAGACCTTACCTTCTCAATTAAATTACACAAAGAAATTACCCAAATCCATGTGTTTCAGGTACTTTTGGACCTGAATACAGTCTTGGGAGGAGGCCAGATATCTCCTGCCCCTAAACCCACCATTGCCAAACTCAATTAATAGATCACCCAGTCCCACAGCACTCTTCACCCTGAACCATTCTCCACACCCTCTTTCTCCATTGAGAATCATGACACCATTTTTACTGATATAGGAGATGTTATTGTAGATCTAATACACCACACCTTTTTGCAGCAAATAATACACCCCCAAGTGATGGCAGATTGCTGGCTTTGATATCACTCCTCCCCTTTTATGAGGGAATGGCTGTTCTTGCAGCATTTACCACTTGCAATGACTGTTGATATCACATATACCACCACCATTGACTCACACTATTGCTGATGGAGTCCGGATAAATGCATTTCCCACCTCATCCTGCAACAGGTCATAGGATCTGGCCTATGCATCATTTCTCTGGCCAATCCTACCCCTCCCCATTCCCACACTTTTCTTTGCAACAAAACTTTAGTCCTCAGATTCCCTGATGATTTTGCTGCCCCAACACAAATGGTTCGTACTGGGCCTGTCTTGATGATCTTATGCCATGCCATTCCATTCTAATTTTCCAGGAGGTTGGCTTCTGTGCATTGGTAAAGGCCATCCCCTGCCTATCCTGTCACCATCCTGATGAATTCTTTATTTTCTGGGAGACCTCCCTTTGCATATATAGAGAACACATTATGACTGTAACACTTGCTGTCCTTTTAGGAATTAGCACTGTTGGAGCCGTTACAGATATCTCTGCCCTGGTAGCTGGTAAATGCAACTGCCAGGAACTATGTGCCTCCATTGAGAGAGATGTCAAGGAATTACAAAATCAAATAGCCTGTTTAGAAGAGTAACTCCAAACCCTGGCAGAAATGGTATTACAAGAAGTTGAGGCTTAGATTTACTCTTCCTCCAAACAAGGGGGTCTGTTCATGGCTCTGAAAGAAGAATGTTATTTCTATGTCAGTAGGTCAAGAGTCATCTTGGATAGTATAGCCAGGGTTTGAGAGGCTTAGAAAAAAGAAAGAGAGAAAGAGAAAAACAAGAATCTTGTTATTAAAATTGGTTCTCCACAGTTCCTTGGCTGTCCACCCTCTTACCATCCCTCCTGTGAACCCTCATAGGGCTCCTTTTTTGGTCTGTTTTGGGCCATGGATATTCCAAAAACTAGTTAACTTTGTCAAATAAAAGTTTAACTCTGCTGCCCGAACAGTTTTGGTAAAATATCATTGTCTAATGATAAATAAAAAAGAAGAGGCTCCTTTGGAGCTGCCCCATATCACATGCCTGGGAATATTCCCAAAGGCCACCCAACACAATAGCCACCTTTGCAGGGCATGCCCCATGTAGGGAGGAGCCCAGGTAACAAGCCTGAGAGAATTGGTGATGGCGACCCCAAGAACATGTATTTTATAGTTATGTGTTAAAATGGAAAATTTTCAAATTACAGGTCATCAATTCAGGTGAGATATTTGCCTTCAAGGGAGAAATTGTTTGGAAAGGACTAAATGGAGAAAAGTGGTATCAGTGTGGGTTTATGGAATTACATTTTAAAGCTGTAGTTATAAATGCTGCATGGCATGGTCATGAAAATGAAGATGAGGGAATATGTGAGAAGAGTAAGAAAGGAAAGCAGAGAGTTAAACATATTTATTATTTAACACACGAGGCAAATGCACATTACAAAAATGTGTCCTTTTCTACAAATCATTATGGTAATTATGTTCTCATCTTTCACTTGTAAAAATTCATTCAAATAAATGAAAAGCCGTATTTAAATCCAGAAGCCCCTATAAATCAAGAAATACAGTATACCCACCAGCATGTTGGGATGATTAAGATCTTATTGATTAGAGAGAGCACAAACAGGACAGAAACAGCTCAGATGGGACTATATGAATACAAAATGTTTCTTTATGGAAACAATTATCAGTACACAAAGATATCCAATTGGCAGGAGACAATCTACACCAAAAATACTTCAGATAAGGGCTCATACATAGAATAAAAAGAATTTCAGAAATTATATAAAAAGAACTAAATCTGCAATGCAAGAAATGGGTAAGTAATTCAATAGACACACTTCAAAGACAAATACACATATGACCAGTAAATATTGCAAGTGTTCAGGATCCCTACAATGACTTCATGTAATCACAAACAAGAGGTGATTTGAAATTTAGATGATATGAACTAACAATTAAACAACTATTAGTAAAGATCAGGAGTGAAAGAAACACACTGATGGTGCTTTTAGAGAAGTGCAAATTCATAAAGTCATCATGGGAATCAGTATAGAAATTATTGAGAAAACTGAAGAGAAAATATAAGACCCATCAGTGTCACTCCTCAGGACATAACCAGCGACCTCCACATCCCAATACTTACAAATTTGCACACATTATTCACTGCTACTCCATTCACCATAGCAAAGTATTAGAATAAAAAATCATATATATATATATATATATATGTAATGGAATACCTTGCATTTGAATAGAAAATGTCAACAAAATTTCCAGTAAAATGGACTTAGAATGCATACTATTTAGTGAAGTCACAAAATGTCAGAAAGAGGAAACCCCATTTTCCTCATACACAGAAACTGATCAATAATATGTGTATATGATAAACAATATGCATGAGGGCACACTTGAATTATGAGGAAAGCAAACAATGAAGATCAAATATCAGGCTAGAGGAAGGACTGAATAAAGTGAATGAAAACCACTTATAAAATCAGGTATATATCTAAATACTCTTCTAGCTATAATTCTTTCGCAGTTATTTTTCTTTTTCTGATGGATAACTTGATAAATATATATTCCATAACCAATGTGTAAAACCCTTTTGTAAGGCTCCAGAGTTTATGTTCCCAATGACTATTTTGGAGGGTTTCTCTGTGGCTTTGGAAGCTGTCCTAAAACAAGCTCTTGCAGACGGTGCTGGTCTAGAACTCACAGAGATCTAACTGCCTCTGCCTACTGAGTGCTGGGATGAAAGGCTCCCAGTGTGTATTCTTACTAAAAACTTTATATTTTTTACGGAGTTTGCATTTGATAATTTGCAGCGTGTGAATTTTTGTTGTTTGTTCATTTAAAACAATTTTCAGAATAAAATTTGAAGTATTTCCAGCAGCAAACTTAATGGTTTGCAGTATCTGAAGATATAATATTTCTAGAAATGTTGACATGTCCACTAACCTGGGTCATGGTTATTGGAGATTATGTCAATTCCTTTTTTTCTTTATATTTCTCTTTCAGGAGCAATGGACAGATAGATGAATTGCACTCATTCATGTAAGGGATGAAAAAAGAAAAAAGTTAATACTGAGAGCTGTTAAAGAAAATGATGTTTACCCTATATGCCATCCTAGAACTTTCATACAGTTACTGATGGAAGCAGAGAAAAACACTGAACTGCACCCATGGAACCCAGTGACAGAGAGACAGGAATGATGAAAAAATGACAAAGAATGGGCTGAAATATCAAGCATAGTCAGCTGATCTGAACAAGGGTTCTCTCAGAACCCATACAGACATTGGGCAGGCCAATATGGGACTGATCCAGAACCCCTGAGCGTGCGAGTCAGTTAGGAGGTCTGGACAACCTATGAGACCCTGGGCAATAGATCAGTGTTTATCCCAGGCATACAAAAGACTTCGTGTGTCCAAAACACAAAGCATGGATTTTAGGGGAGTTCCTCAACCCTGACTTGAGCAAAATGACAGACTCTGGATATCCCCTATGTGGAAGGAAGTGGGAATAGAGTGGGAGGCTTGGGGGGATGGTGAGTGGGTGAGGGAGGGATAGGGAACTGTGAAACAAGCTATTTAAAATTAACGTAATAAAAAAGGGAAAATGTCAAATCACATGAAGATACCATAGCAACCAAAATACCGGATATCCAGATAAATCCAGTCTAACTATATTATTAAATCAAGAAACAAATTTATCTTAAAATTGATGGACATGGAAGTACATTTCAAAATTCTCCCATGTTAAGATAATTGACTTCACTAAAGCACCTTTGCAGATAATAATTAGATTTAAATAAAAAATCCTCTAATTAAATTAATTTAGCAGGTCAAAGCAGCCCTTTCATGTCTTGGCATAGTCTCAAAGGAATTAGTACCCCTTTCCAAAAATACTTGATCATGCTCTCTTCACAACAGCCACAAAATAGAAGTGTCCTAAATATCTCTGAACTGGACAAATAGATAGTGAAAATGTCGTACACATACACTGTGAAACACGGTGAGGAGCCGCCCTCGCTATCGCTATTGCCGTTAGAAGATGGCGCTGACATCTGCTGTCAGTTGGAGTTAACCGTTTAAGCTGTGCCTCTCCCGTGGCGTCATCTGGGGTGATGTGCAAACCACCAATCCCGGCTCTACACGTCTCACTCGGAGCTCCTAGGCTTATATAAGGGGCTGGGTTTCTTAGCTTGGGGTCTCCCTCTAAGAAGCTGATCATCTATCTCTCAAGATGCATTAAAGCTTTACTGCAGAAGGATCCGAGTGTTCTGTGTCGTTCTTGCTGGCGAGACGGTAGCGCGGGACATCTGGTGCCGAAACCCGGGAACTCTTCAACATCGCTGGCGCCGCGGGAGACCCCTCGGAAGACGGGGCGGATTCAGAACTGCAGGGACGTAAGTTCAGAGAGGTATGCTTTATCCTGAACACCCCCTTTCTCGACTTTGGCCTTAGTTTGTCATCACCGTGGGACGGGTCAGTGGAGGCTTTGGTGCTAGTCCTGTTTGTCCTTCTCCTTCATCGTGGCTGGTGCTGACAGAACGGTGCTGTCAGTCTGGTGCTGTCAGTCTGGTGCTGTCAGTCTGGTGCTGTCAGTCTGGTAACGGAGTTGAGCGCCGTTTTTAGATAAGCCGCTAGCGCGATGGGGTTGTCACAGTCAGTGGTTACTGCCCTACAGACTGTGCTAAAACAAAGAGATCTTAAAATTGCAACACGAAAACTTCAAAATTTTGTGAAGGAGGTAGATAGAGTGGCACCATGGTATGCTTGTTCCGGGTCCCTCACTGTGGCCTCATGGAACAAGCTAGGTAAAGAACTAGACAGGAAGCATGCAGAAGGAGATCTCCACTTAGGTACCAAAGCCATTTGGAAGCTAGTTAAAAACTGCTTGGAGGATGAGGCCTGTCACCCTGCTATAATAGAAAGTCAGGGAACCTTAGAGGAAGTTCAGGATAGCATGTCAGAAACTGAACGGAGTGAGAGAATGGGAGCTCGCAAAAGGAAAGACATGTCTAAGAAAAAAGGCCCTCCCCAAGAAGTTAAGAAAGGGGAGAGAAAGAAGGGAGTGATCATTCACCCCCTAACAAATCTAAGAAAAAGAAAAAGCCAGAATCTAGTCTATACCCTACAGTAGAGCTAGAAGCCTTGGAGCTAGATAATTCCGATTCTGACACTCTGTATTCTAGCGAAGAAGGTGGTCTAGAGGAGGAGGTGGCACGGTATGAGGAAGAAAGATATCACCCTGATAGACACCGGCCACTGAAAACAAAAATGAATGTGAGGCCACCGCCTATAAATCCGGCGGGCTCACGCCCCTCAGCGCCTCCGCAGTATGAGCTTCGGCTGAATACTGGTACTGACTCCTTTTTACCTTTAGAGGAACGGAGAAAAATACAAGTAGCTTTTCCAGTATTCGAGAATGCGGAAGGCGGAAGAGTACATACCCCTGTAGATTACAATCAAATCAAAGAATTGGCCGAATCCGTTCGTAATTATGGGGTCAATGCTAACTTTACCACATTACAGGTGGAAAGGCTTGCTAATTTTGCCATGACTCCCACTGACTGGCAGACGACAGTGAAAGCAGTGCTTCCCAACATGGGACAATACATGGAATGGAAGGCTCTCTGGTATGATGCAGCCCAGGCACAAGCTAGAGTTAATGCCACGGCTGAAGATGAGAATCAGAGGCAGTGGACATTTGAAATGCTGACAGGTCAGGGTCAACATGCCCTTAATCAAACCAACTACATCTGGGGTGTCTATGGTCAGGTGTCGGCCGCCGCTATTAAAGCATGGAAGGCCCTCACAAAAGGAGAGTCCAGTGGACACCTTACAAAGATTGTCCAAGGACCTCAAGAGCCATTTTCAGACTTTGTGGCCAGAATGACAGAGGCCGCCAGTCGCATCTTTGGTGATTCAGAACAAACTATGCCCCTGATTGAGCAACTTGTCTATGAACAAGCAACCCAGGAATGTCGAGCGGCTATCGCCCCTCGCAAAAGCAAAGGTTTACAAGATTGGCTCAGAGTGTGCAGGGAGCTGGGGGACCCCTAACCAATGCAGGACTAGCTGCCGCCATTTTACAAACGCACAGGCGTAGAGATTTATCTAATCGAAAAGTTTGTTTTAATTGTGGGAGAATGGGGCACCTTAAGAAAGATTGTCAAGCCCCTGAAAGAACAAGAGAATCGAAGCTTTGCCATCGTTGTGGTAAAGGTTATCATAGAGCTAGCGAATGCAGGTCAGTCCGGGATGTAAAAGGGAGGCTTCTGCCCCCTATTGAAGAACCCAAGGTACCCCAATCAAAAAACGGGTCACGGGGCCCATGGTCCCAGGGCCCTCAGAAATATGGGAACCAATTTCAGAAAAGCAATCAAGAGGAAGTAGAGGCTTCCGAGGAACCCCGGAATGGACTTGCGTGCCGCCTCCGACTTCTTACTCATGCCCCAAATGAATGTTCAACCGGTCCCAGTCCATTCCCTGGACCTTTGCCCCCTGCCACCATTGGGCTTATTCTGGGCCGTGGCTCCTTAACTTTACAGGGACTCATTATATATCCTGGAATTGTTGACCCGTATCATAAAGAGGAGATTCAAGTTCTCTGTTCTAGCCCTCGGGGTGTATTTTCTATAAAGCAGGGAGATAGAATTGCACAACTGGTGTTGCTGCCCTCCCTCGGGGATGGAGAAACCTACACTTTACAAAAAAGGGCTATGGGATCTTCTGGAAGTGATTCAGCCTATCTGGCTATACCCCTAAATGAGAGACCTACAATAAAATTGTTAATTAATGGAAAAGAATTTGAAGGGATAATGGATACGGGAGTAGACAAAAGCATTATTTCACTCCATTGGTGGCCGAAGTCTTGGCCCACTGTTGTTTCATCTCATTCTCTACAAGGTCTTGGATACCAGTCCTCTCCTGCCATCAGTGCCTCAGCCTTAACCTGGCGGAATGCTGAGGGCAAACAGGGATGTTTTACCCCCTATGTGTTGCCACTCCCTGTAAATTTATGGGGACGGGATGTGTTACAAGCCATGGGCATGACCCTAACTAATGAATACTCCCCCAGGCATCAGCCATTATGGCAAAGATGGGGTATACAAAGGGTAGAGGCTTGGGTAGGCAAGAACAAGGCAGAATAAAACCCATTACACAACATGGAAATCGGGGTAGAAAAGGACTGGGTTTTATTTAGGGGCCGTTGAGGCTTCACGACCCATACCATGGAAAACAGAGGAGCCGTTATGGGTCTCTCAATGGCCTCTATCCTCTGAAAAATTAGAGGCTGTCACAAGATTAGTGCAAGAACAGGAACGGCTGGGGCATCTAGAGCCTTCTACCTCCCCATGGAATACACCAATTTTTGTTATTAAGAAGAAATCTGGGAAGTGGAGATTACTCCACGAACTGCGGGCCATTAACAATCAGATGCATCTTTTTGGCCCTGTTCAAAGAGGCCTTCCTTTGCTTTCTGCACTCCCTCAAGATTGGAAGCTTATTATTATAGATATTAAGGATTGTTTCTTCTCTATTCCACTTTACCCACGGGATAGACCAAGGTTTGCCTTCACTATCCCTTCTCTTAATCATATGGAACCAGACAAGAGATTTCAGTGGAAGGTACTGCCGCAAGGCATGGCCAATAGCCCAACAATATGTCAGCTGTATGTGCAGGAGGCTTTGGAGCCAATTAGGAAGCAATTTACATCTTTAATCGTTATCCATTATATGGACGATATTCTTATTTGTCACAAAGAGTTAGATGTTTTACAAAAGGCTTTCCCCATGCTGGTGGCTGAATTAAAACAGTGGGGATTAGAGATTGCCTCAGAAAAGGTTCAAATTGCAGATACAGGCCTCTTTTTGGGCTCAATGATTACTCCCAAAAATATAGTTCCTCAGAAAATAGAAATTCGCAAAGACCACTTACAAACATTAAATGATTTTCAGAAACTTCTGGGAGATATAAATTGGTTGAGGCCCTTTTTAAAAATTCCATCTGCTGATCTAAAACCCCTCTTCGATCTCCTGGAGGGTGAGCCTCATATCTCCTCACCCAGAAAATTTACCCCTGCCGCCCACCGAGCCTTACAGATGGTGGAAGAGGCCTTACAGGAAGCACAATTACAACGTATCGAGGAGTCACTACCTTTTAATCTGTGTGTTTTTAAGACAGCTCAATTGCCAACTGCAGTCCTGTGGCAACATGGACCATTACTTTGGATTCATCCAAATGCTTCCCCTGCTAAGATTATTGACTGGTACCCTGATGCTGTTGCACAGCTCGCGCTCGCGGAATAAAAGCAGCTGTTACACATTTTGGCAGGGATCCTGATTCCTTGATTGTGCCTTATACTGCTGCACAAGTTCAGACCTTGGCAGCCACATCTAGTGATTGGGCAGTTTTAGTTACTTCCTTTTCAGGACAAATTGATAATCATTTTCCAAAGCATCCAATTTTACAGTTTGCCCTAAACCAGGCTATAGTGTTTCCACAAGTGACAGCTAAAGACCCACTCCCAGATGGGACTGTGGTGTACACTGATGGATCAAAAACTGGTATGGGAGCTTATGTGGTCAAGGATAGGGTTATATCTAAACAATATAATGAAACTTCACCTCAAGTTGTAGAATGTCTGATAGTACTGGAGGTTCTTGAGGCTTTTCCAGGACCCCTCAATATTGTATCAGATTCCTCTTATGTGGTTAATGCAGTTAATCTCCTTGAGATAGCTGGAATAATAAGATCCTCCAGCAGAGTTGCTAACATCTTTCAAAAGATACAAGCTGCCTTGTTAAATAGGAGATTTCCTGTTTTCATTACCCATGTCCGAGCACATTCTGGACTCCCAGGTCCCATGTCCTTAGGGAATGACTTAGCGGACAAGGCTACAAAGCTGGTGGCTGCTGCCTTGTCTACCCATGTACAAGCAGCAAAAGAATTCCATAAGCGCTTTCATGTGACGGCTGAGACCTTGCGCCGTCGTTTTGCTCTATCCAGGAAAGAGGCTAGGGAAATTGTTACTCAATGCCAGAATTGCTGCGAATTCTTACCTACTCCCCACATGGGAATAAACCCACGTGGCATTAGACCATTGCAGATGTGGCAGATGGATGTTACTCATATTCCCTCTTTTGGAAGGCTTCAATATGTTCATGTTTCTGTTGACACCTGTTCTGGCGTAATGTTCGCCACACCCCTAACAGGGGAAAAGGCCTCATATGTGATTCAACATTGCCTTGAGGCCTGGAGTGCTTGGGGAAAACCCAGAATTTTAAAAACAGACAATGGACCAGCATATACCTCTCAAAAATTCCGACAGTTTTGTCGGCAAATGGATGTTACCCATCTAACTGGCCTACCTTATAACCCTCAAGGACAGGGCATTGTGGAACGTGCCCATCGTACACTCAAATCATATCTGATTAAACAAAAGGGGAGTATTGAGGATGTTCTACCCTCGGTACCAAGAGTTGCTGTGTCCATGGCACTTTTTACCCTTAATTTCTTGAACTCTGATGCCCAAGGCCACACTGCGGCCGATCGCCACAGTTTAGAGCCTGATAGGCCAAAAGAAATGGTAAAATGGAAAGATGTCTTGACTGATCTCTGGAAAGGCCCGGATCCTATTCTTATAAGATCCAGGGGAGCTGTGTGTGTTTTCCACAGGAGGAAGAAAACCCCCTGTGGATCCCTGAAAGACTCACTCGAAGAGCTCCTTCACAACTCCAGAATAAGAAGGATGGAGGCCAAGTGGGTGATGAAGACTCTCCTACTCGGGATGATGGTCCCTAGTATGATGGGAGAGTTACGGTGGGCCATCATGTCTACCTTCCCCCTACCGATGCCAGTGATGCAGAATGCCCAGGTGTTCCCTAGATTTTTCACAACTAACAGAGAGTTGGGGCTTGCCTTTTGCCTTTAGATCCTCAGATACAGAGTTTTCAGGATGAGAGAACCTTGTCATTAGTAGGAAGCTTGTGCTTTACTGTGATTTCTTCATTAAAGGATAATTTTATTCATATGGATCCAGAAAGATCTAATGCTAATCCTTTTGAGTTAATGGAAGCTGTACTGATCTTTCTCCTATGGCAATGATTGCTGGAGGATATAGTGAGAAGGGACAGATTACTTTTGATTGGAAAGGGGCATTAGGCAACAGTCTGAGTGAGGGACAGAGCTATGGATCATCTGATTGGTCCTCCTCCAATGTTAAGTATACCCCTTTTAAGAGAACTAATTATTCAGCTGCCCTTTATTTGGGTTGTGAGTAATGATACCTTAGGTAAGAATCAGAAAGAAATAAATTGCTCTGCTTAGAATTGTTTTTATGCATTATGCTGGGATGCTATTAAGCACCCTTTTGCTTTGGTAATGCGCATGCCTCGATTTGTTCCAGTTCCTGTTGAGACGCCAAGTAATTTGAGTTTGTTTAGGGAAAAGCGAGATTTTTGGGATCTCTGCTATTATTGTGGGCCTGATAGCCACCGCCGCGGTTACTGCTTCGGTTACCGCCTCGGCCCTTGCACTTTCTGCCACTGTGCAGACAACTCAAACCATTAATGAACTATAGGCCACTGTGACCATGGTCCTAGATAAACAGGCCACTGCCAATTCTCAGATACAAGGAGGTCTGATGTTGGTAAACCAACAGATTAATTTGGTTCAGGAACAATTGGATATATTGTGGCAGATGGCCCAATTGGGATGTGAACAAAAGTTGCCTGGCCTTTGTGTTCACTTCAGTACAATATGAGAATTTTACAAGAGCAGCTAACCTGTCAAAAGCTCTGTCTCAACATTTATTACAGAATTGGACTTTTGAGTTTGAGCAGACACTCCGTGAGTTGAGAGTGGCGATCCTGCAAGTGAATTCGACGCATCTGGATCTTTCTCTGATGGAAGGCCTCTCCTCCTGGATTTCATCTGCATTTTCTTATTTTAAGGAATGGGTGGGGGTAGGATCATTTAGCCTAGTTCTCTGCTGTGGAATAGTGTTGATGCTTTGGATGGTGTGTAAGCTCAGAGCCCAAACAAAAGAGACAAAGTGGTGGTGGCACAAGCACTTGCTGCCTTAGAACACGGAGCCTCCCTGACATTTGGTTAACCATGTTAAAGCAATAGGTCGCTGGCCTCCCAGCTCTTGCACCCCACGAGGCTAGTCTCATTGCACGGGATAGAGTGGGTAGGCTTCAGCAGCCCAAGGAGTTGCAAGGCTAAGCACTGCACAGGAGAGGTCTGCGGTATAACGACTTTCTCCTGGGAGATAAGTCATCTTGCATGAAGGTTCTATGTCATGATCTCCTTCCCCCAGAAAAACGACATCGGACTGGTCAGGGCTCTCTCTGGGGATAAGACCCTGGAGAGGAGCTTTGTACATGTTCCGAATTTGCACATGGGGATTTGACCTCTATCTCCACTCCAAAGTTGTGGGTGTCCTATTGCTTCAAAAATAAATGAATAGGGGGAGATGTGAGGAGCCGCCCTCGCTATCGCTATTGCCGTTAGAAGATGGCGCTGACATCTGCTGTCAGTTGGAGTTAACCGTTTAAGCTGTGCCTCTCCCGTGGCGTCATCTGGGGTGATGTGCAAACCACCAATCCCGGCTCTACACGTCTCACTCGGAGCTCCTAGGCTTATATAAGGGGCTGGGTTTCTTAGCTTGGGGTCTCCCTCTAAGAAGCTGATCATCTATCTCTCAAGATGCATTAAAGCTTTACTGCAGAAGGATCCGAGTGTTCTGCGTCGTTCTTGCTGGCGAGACGGTAGCGCGGGACAAAACACTATTCAGCTCTAAAGAGAATTGAAATCATGAGCTTTTCTGCTAAATAGATGGACAAAGAAAGGATCATATTGAGTGGCTACACTCAGACCCATTAAAACAGAGATGGCATATTCTCTCTTATAGGAACTTCTTATCTCCAAGCTTTAAAAGAGAGTACACAACCTGCAGTAACTGGAATATTCACAAAAGTAAAAGGAGACTCCTGTATGGAGCAGAGAATAATGGGCAGTAGAAAAAAAGGAAATAATAATCCTAAAAGGAAGAAATTGAGTGTGTGTGTGTGTGTGAGTGTGTGTGTATGTCTGTGTGGGTGTGTGTGTCTGTGTATGTGATTAATGGAGAAGTGATAAACATAAATAAAGAAGAAGAAAGAATAAAATAACAGTAAGGATGTATGAAAATGTTTTAACGTTTCTAAATATTATTATCTATAAATATGGGTGTCATACATCTAAGTGTCTATAAAAATATCCAGTTAGAGTATAAATGATATCTCCAATCTTAACTCATGATGCTCTTCACCAGGGCCATGGACATTCTCACAAAGCAACCACAGCATCCTGCTTTGATATTGTTGGTCACTGATATTCTTGATATTTCAAAAACAGAACAGTCTACTGTGCTTGTCCCCTGGGCCTCCCAGAAGTAGCAGGTGAGGCCTACACAGAAGAAGTCATGTTCTTCAGTCAGAGTCAGGAGTCTTGATGTGGACAAGAATTTAAAGCTTCCTCCCTGGGGACTAGCTTTCTTGGTATCATGACGCAATCTGTAAACTTTTAAAGCAAACAGTCCTTCCCAGGTATGAAAATTATGGACCGTAACAATGGTCTGCACTGCATGATAACCTGAAGGCTGCAATAGCAGCACACATACACATTGGTGGTAACCAACACCTTATAATTTGACTTAAGGAGTTCTCAAGGACAGGAAAGTCATTTCTGGAAATGGAGGCCTAGCCGATTTCTGAGCATTAGAGACAGATATATCTTGAAGTAGAACCTAAATCCACTATGCATGACTCACATGAATATTCATATAAGATTGATTTTCCAACTAGTACCAATTCTTATGTAGAAAGTTTTCTCATAGCTATAGCAGGATAATTCTGAGATCTTTCTCATTGGAAGTCTACAGAATTATTTCTAGTGAAACAGAATGCGGGAAAACTGAATTGTTTCTCAACGGATCATTCACTAGTGTCTCCTCCCTCTCCACTTTCTAGGATTTTTTGTCTGGCTCTGCAGGTAAGCAGATCTGGGGGATTAATTGCCCCCAACATGAGCAAGAGATCATTCAGAAGGAAAGTGCCTGGATTGTTAACACAGAACTGTACTTGATTAGTTAAAGACATAGGAATCTACAAGTGATTCCCCATTTGACATAAACAGGCAGAGCAATGAAAATAACTAGAAACCACCTTCAGTGAGTCTAACTTGAATGCCACTTCCAATCACTTTCCAGCAAAACCTCAGGAGCAAAAATGGAACTGAATGTTTGGGATCTCAAAAGCACACAAAATGAATTATTTAATTTACTATAGACCAAATTTAATGAAAGGAATACTCTTAGCAAGTAATTTTCCAAGAAACCATTGAGAGGAGTAAGAGACACAGCAAGCAAACTGTTCTCACACACAGAAAGCAGACTGCTGCATGTCTGTAGAATCCATTCTCTGTAAAACACCCCTGAGCTCATTGCAGGCATTGATCCTCCTCCTCTGGGTATTACACAGTCTCACCACTAGGTGTCAGCTAACAACAAACTGAAACAAAATAGGTTTTGTCACCAGAATTCTATTTTTATTTTTTTTCATACACACGATTCTTGTTTAGTATAGCAAAGGTGAAAATGCCACCTTCTCCACAACAGTAAACAGTAAAATTGATCCCCAAAATAATTCGGTACAAAACAGGTCTGTTTCTGAATTAAAACAAGAGAAACAAAAAGCCTTTACATGAGTTTTTAGATCCCATTTTTAAAAAGGGAAAAAAAGAGAGAGAAATGAAAAAGAAAACCACCATAGTCTGCACAGTCCAGTTGACAACCCTCCCTCTAAGAATTACGGACAACGTTTCTGGGTCGTGTTACTTCTATGGATTTGTGCGGCTGTTTAACTGGTGTCCATCTGTGCAATGTACTCATCCAGCTGTGTATCCAATTGCTCCACAGAGAGATGTTGCTTTGAGTTCCTGCTTGTACCTCTACCTCTTCCAATGCTGCCTCCAAGGCTCCCTCTCCGGATGAGACCACCAACAAAACACCCTGAGCCATGGTTTCTCCTCATGCCACCTCTGTTCATTCGCTGTGCAGGTCTTCTTTGTGAGTCAGTCTGTGATGTGACAATCTGAATGTTCATGGGGCGGCCAGCTAAAGGGACACCATTATATTGCTTCATAGCCTTCAGGGCATCTGCCTTCTGTTCCAAATGCACATGTGCTGTCCCTAAACTTCACCCGGAGCGATTGTAGTGCACTGCTGCTGTCTTCAGTGTTCCAAATTCTGAGAAGAATTCCTGAATATCCGTGTCTGATACCCCGGAGTCAAGGTTTGACACCAACAGCTTTCTGCCCATCCCTATGCTGCCACTTGTTGGAAAGTTGTTTAGGCCTGATGTAGGGAGCTGGCCGGTTCGTGCCTCCTCCTACAAAGCTGGTAGACATGGTAGGCCGGTTCCTCATAGGCCTGCTGATTCGATTCCCCCCACACAGGGGCCTGCATGGCACCACCGCGACTGCCCTTATACCCTGCCCTGCTGCAGCCTTGGCCTTGGCTGTGACCGCCTTGCTGGCTCGGGTTCAGCTTAATGATGTCATCTAAAGGCATATCCGTTTTGTTGGCCATGATGGTCTCAGAATCGGACCTCTTGTTCTCCAGAATTCTAATTCATGTTACTAAACCTGAAATCAGATATCAGGATAATACTGAAAAATTGGGTCACATACCTATGTCAACACCACCTGGTTTGTAACTCCTTTTCTAACTGGGAAAATATTGTGGCCTGGTACCCTGAAACAGGTTCAAGAGTGCAACACTAAAGACTCAGCACAAAAATACAAATTTCATTTTTTCTTTTTTTTCAGAGAAATATTCTAACCATCAAGCCTAGGTTGTTGTATAGGGAAGGGGTATCCTGTATCTCACTGAGATACAGCTGTCTTTGCCTCACCTATGATGGGATAAAATTTGTTTGCCACAAAGCTGTCAAAACACTATTTAGAATGTTATACTTACTTGACAGTGCATATTTCTGTGTTGAAATATTAATGCTGGGTTAAAATTTCAATTTTAAATGTTAGTGTTTACAACTATACACATGGAACTCAAAAATGCTAATTTTGGATTTGATTTCATTTCCTGGTTGGGTATGCCAAGTCCCAACTTTTTATGTGCCTCTGTTTGAATAGGGCAGTGATTTAACATGGAAGTAAGCATGGATTACTCTATACTTGAAGATTTTTGTCCTTTCTATTGTAGCAAAGAGAACTGTTTGCAAATATCAAGACATAAATACAAATATTATGCTAGATGATTCTATAAGAATATTTTTGCAATGAGTATGAATAAAAGGGGAAGAATAGTCCAGTACATATAATATGAAATTTGTTCATAATGTTAAGGCATCCACAGCAGAAATTCAGAGCCAGATTCTTTATAAACAGCAGAGAAACTATTTGCATCCTTGGACCGTTACCTCTTATGTCCCAGGACAGGTTTTCCTGTCACTGTGCTGTTGACTGGTGACATTCCCATGACTCCTGACCTGGATCTGGTGATTGTCTGTGTTTTTTGAGTGCCAGTGAATATCTGTCCTTTTCTTTGAAATTCCCCACATTGCAGGCCTGGTTGTTATATCTGACACTTAACTCTTTATCTTCACAATGGAATGTCTCACTCCTCACTCACTTGGTATCCCAAAATCCAATAACTGAGAATTCTATAGCTTCTTCCACTCTGCAGTCTTTCTATTCAAACATCTAAAATCTAAACCCCTCCCAACATATCTTTATAGGTGAATGGTCCTTCCACAATGCACCACTTTGTTCTGCTCTCTCACATTATCATCCACACAGTTAAATTCATGATGCCTTCGCTTAATTCCACAAAGCCTATCCACATGCTTGCTACCTGATTAGAGCAGAACTGACTATAAGAGGACTCTGCATCCCAGTATCTGTCACACACAGATAGAATTAGTTAACCTCACCTCAATTTAAGAATGAAAACCACGAACTTCAATTTACACCAACAAAAACAAACAAAGTATTTTGCCTGTGTCCCATGCCAAAAAGATATATGGCAATTATGATTTGGGGAGAGACATTTCTGGAACTTGGATTCTGAAAAGAAGACTCATGCATTTAATGCTACCACAGGGGAAAGACATACAGGCTGATTATTGTGAGTTTAAAGCAAGTCTGTTTTTCAGAGCGAGTACCAGGATAGGCCTCAAATATATACAGAGAAACCCTGTCTCAAAAAACCAAAACAGAAAACAGAAAAAAAGAAAGAGAAAATTGCCTGGCAGTTGTGTTACATGCCTTTAATATCAGCACTCAGGAGGCAGAGGCATGCAGAACTCTGTGAGTTGGACACCACCCTGGTCTATAATATATGGTTCCAAGAAAGCCTCCAAAGACACAGAGAAACCATGCCTCCAATCCCCCTCCCCAAATATGTGTCTCAATATGTTAGTGGTCAGTGCATGCTAATAGCCAACCTCTGACTTCAGCCTGCATTGTAAGCTGTCACCAGTAGATGGTGGTATTATTTTAGTATCTCAAAAACATGTTTGTCTTCTCTGTCTGATGCTAACTAAGGTGCTTAGGACAACCCCCTAACACACACTGTCCCCACCTATACCTAGGTGAATGCCAAAACCAGATAGGGAAAATAAGTAAGGTATGTGTAGTGATCTTTCGTTGTAATCTAACAAATAAAGCTTGCCTGAAGTTTTGAAAAACAAAGAGGCCAACCACTACCTCTTACCTCTATCTCAGTCAAAATGGCAATACTGTCTCAAGGAACTCTCAGACTGCAAATATCTCCACCAAACCTCACGTCGCATTGTTCCCTTCTCCTCCTGCCATATATTCCTCTCTCCAACAAATCATCAATCCTGTTCTCACCTTCCTAATCCTGGGATTAAAGGATTGTGATCCTAATTACAGGGATCAAAGATGTGATCTCCATTTCTCTTTTAGCCTGAATCATTCTTGTATAGGCCAGGGAGGCCTTCAACTAACAGAGATCCATCTGCCTCTTTCTCATGAGTGCTGCGATTAAAGGTAGGGCCACTGCTGCATTGGCTCTGTGATTAACTCGTGGCATATATGTGTGACTAACAAGTGACTTTGATCTTTTTTTATCATTTTTTATTTTAATTTTAAATAGCTTGTTTTACATGTCAATCCCAGTTCCCTCTCCCTCCCCTCCTCCCACACTCCCCTTCCCCCCTCCCTCCCACCCTATTGCCAAATCCTTCCACATAGGGGATATCTAGAGTCTGTCATTTTACTCTTGGTAGGGTCAAGGCACTCCCCTAAGAGTCCAGGCTGAGAGAGCATCTCTCTTTGTGCTATAGGCACCTGAAGACAATTTGTGTACCAGGGATAGACACTGATCCACAGCTCAGGGCCCCATAGGTTGCCCAGGCCTTCTCACTGACACTCACATTTGGGGGGTCCAGATCAGTCCCATGCTGGCCTCCCCACTGTCGGTCTGGGGTCCAAGAGCACTCCCCTGTTCAGATCAGCTGTCTCTGCTGGTTTTGCCAGCCCATTCTTTGACAATTTGCTCATCACTCCTCTTTCTCTGTCACTGGGTTCCTTGGGTTCAGTTCATTGCTTAGTTGTGTGTTTGCCTCTGCTTCCATCAGTCACAGGATGAAGGCTCCCGGATGGTTATATACATCAAGTTCATTATCAGGAATGGGCATTCGAGGTGGTCCCTCCACTATTGCTTAGCTTGCCAATTGATGTTATACCTTTAGATCACTCGAGGTCACTCTCGTGCCTGATCTGTCTTCGATCCTATGATTCCCTCTTCCCCCTATTCTACCCCCACCCTCTCAACTTCCTGTTCCCCCATGACCAACTCCCTTCCTCTTTACCCCCTCTATTCTTCCCAGGTCCCACTCCCCCCCCACCCCTCGCCGTGTTCCCCATCCATTCAGAGGATCTTGTCTCCATCCTCTTCTCTTGGGTACTATGCATATATGCATATCTTTTAGGTTCTTTCCTGTTTCCCAGACTCTCTATCTGTGGAAGTGCAGACTGGCACTATCCTGATCCATATCTAGAATCCATATATGAGTGAGTACATACCATGTTTGTCTTTTTGCGACTGGGTTACCTCACTCAGGATGGTTTCTTCCAGTGCTATCCATTTCCCTGCGAATTTCAAGATTCCATTGTTTTTTTCTGCTGAGTAATACTCCATTGTGTAAATGTACCACATTTTCTCTATCCACTCTTCAGTTGAGGGGCATCTAGGTTGCTTCCAGGTTCTGGCTATTACAAACAATGCTGCTATGAACATAGTGGAGCAGATGCCCTTGTTGTATGAACCTGCCTCATTTGGATAAATGCCTAAGAGTGGAATTGCTGGGTCTAGTGGTAGATTAATTCCCATTTTCCTGAGGAATCTCCATACTGATTTCCAAAGAGGCTGTATGAGTCGGCATTCCCACCAGCAGTGGAGGAGTGTTCCTCTCTCTCCACATCCTCTCCAGCATAAATTGTCTTCGGTGTTTTTGATTCTAGCCATTCTGACAGGAGTAAGATGGTATCTCAGAGTTGTTTTGATTTGCATTTCCCTGATGGCTAAGGATGTTGAGCACTTTCTTAAGTGTCTCTTGGCCATTTTAGCCTCCTCTACTGAGAATTCTCTATTTAGCTCTGTACCCCACCTTTCAAGTGGATCCTTTGGTGTTTTGGAGACATGTTTCTTGAGTTCTTTGTAAATTTTGGAGATTAGCCCTCTGTCAGATGTAGGGTTAGTGAATATCTTTTCCCATTCTGTGGCCTGCCTTTTTGTCTTTTTGACTGTGTCCTTTGCCTTACAGAAGCTTTTTAGTTTCAGAAGGTCCCATTTGTTAATTGTCGATCTCAGTGCCTGTGCCACTGGTGTTATGTTTAGGAAGTGGTCTCCTGTACCAACTCGTTGAAGAGTATCTCCCACTTTCTCTTCTAAAAGTTTCAGTGTGGCTGGATGTATGTTGAGATCTTTGATCCATTTGGACTTAAGTTTGTACAAGGCGATAAACATGGATCTATCTGCAGTCTTCTGCATACCAGTACCCAGTTATGCCAGCACCATTTGTTGAAGATGCTTTCTTTTTTCCACTGTACAGTTTTAGCTTCTTTGTCAAAAATCAGGTGTTCATAGGTGTGTGGGTTAAAATTAGGGCTTTCCATTCGGTTCCATTGGTCTACGTGCCTATTTTTGTGCCAATACCAAGCTGTTTTCAGGACTATAGCTCTATAATAGAGCTTGAAGTCAGGTATGGTGATGCCTCCTGAAGTTCCTGTATTATATAGGGATGTTTTGGCTATCCTGGGCCTTTTGTTTTTCCATATAAAGTTGATTAATGTTCTTTCCAGGTCCTTGAAGAATTGTGATGGAATTTTGATAGGGATTGCATTGAATCTATAGACTGCTTTTGGCAAGATTGCCATTTTTATTATGTTGATCCTACCAATCCAAGAGCATGGGAGATCTTTCCATTTTCTGGTATCTTCTTTGATTTCTTTCTTCAAAGACACAAAGTTCTTGATATACAGGTCTTTCACTTCCTTGGTTAACATTATCCCCAGATATTTGATGCTGTTTTTGGCTATTGTAAAAGGTGATGTTTCTCTGATTTCATTCTCAGTCACTTCATCATCTGTATATACTAGGGCCACTGATTTTTTTGAGTTTACCTTGTATCCTGCCACATTGCTGAAGGTGTTTATCAGCTCTAGGAGTAACCTTGCGGAGTTTTTTGGATCACTTATGTAAACTATCATATCATCTGCAAATAATGAAAGTTTGACTTCTTCTTTTCCTATTTGTATCCCCTTTATCTCCTTTTGTTGTCTTATTGCTGTAGCTAGAACTTCAAGTACAATATTGAAGAGATATGGAGAGAGTGGACAGCCTTGTCTTGTTCCTGATTTTAGAGGAATTCCTTTGAGATTCTCTCCATTTAGTTTGATGTTAGCTGCTGGTTTACTGTATATTGCTTTTATTATATTCAGGTACGTTCCTGTTATCCCTGATCTCTCTAGGACCTTTATCATGAAGGGGTGCTGGATTTTGTCAAAGGCTTTTTCAGCATCTAGTGAGATGATCATGTGGTTTTTCTTTCGCAGACTGTTAATATGGTGGATTACATTGATAGATTTTCTAATGTTGAACCATCCCTGCATTCCTGGAATGAAGCCTACTTGATCATGGTGGATGATTTTTCTGATGTGTTCTTGAATCCGGTTTGCAAGTATTTTATTGAGTATTTTTGCATCAATGTTCATGAGGGAAATTGGTCTATAGTTCTCTTTCTTAGTTGTGTCTTTGTGTGGCTTGGGTATCAAGGTAATTGTAGCCTCGTAGAAAGAGTTTGGCAGTGAGCCTCCTGCTTCTATTTTGTGGAATACTTTGACGAGTATTGGAATGAGCTCTTTTTTGAATTTCTGGTAGAATTCTGCACTGAAGCCATCTGGGCCTGGGCTTTTTTTTGTTTGGGAGACTTTTGATGACTGCTTCTATTTCATTAGGGGTTATAGGTCTGTTTAGATTATTTATCTGTTCTTGATTTAGTTTTGGCAAGTGATCTTAACTAGGAATGTGCCTAACTAGTGGCTCAGTTCTGCCATCTGATTGTGAGGCAAGCTTTTTGTTTAGATTATAAACAAAATATCTCTACACTTGCAATTTTTGTCGAAAATAAAAAAGTTACAACTAATGTATTATTTATGCAAATTTCATTTGTTTGAGTAAAAAAAATTTCTATGGGTATATTTTTCCTGGCCTAAAACATCAGTTATGCTTTCATTCTAAGTCTCTGAAAACATGTAGGAATAGGAGGATGAAAGAAAATAAGATGAGAAATAAAAAGGAGGCCTAAGTCATGCCATCTCTAGACTTCATAGAGCTGTTGTAATCAGTAACCAACCACTGCTGTACTTATTTTCAATAACCTCATACTAGACCAAAATAAGTAAATCAGTCTAGGAAAGGGAAAGACTCAGAGAGCCTCACCTTAAAGTCTAAAATTCTCTCTATGAATGCCATTTAGATGGAGATAAGTTGTCTTTAGATATAATCTTAACCTGAGCCCTAGCTCACCAACACACTTCCAAATCCTCAAACTCACAAATGTCCTGGCTTATTCCAGTGGGTCTCAAGCAAAATCAGAAGAGAGGAACACAGTGGAGGATAAAGGTAGGTGGTTATATCAGGCAGTATTTGAGGTGTGCATGATCAAAACACACAGGCAGATTGTGTATCCATGCATAAGTTTGGGTGGTAAACTGGAATTGGAATATGTGTCATTATGTGATTCTATTCAGTTGTAAGAAAAATTGAAGTCATTGCAGATAAATGGGTGACTCTTCACAGATAACATTGAATGAGACTAGTCAGACCCAGAAAGACTAAGTTCCTTGCCCCAAGTCTGCAAATAGGTGTGCACAACCAGGAGTAACTGGAATAACCAGACAAGTAAAAGGAGACTCGTGTGGGGAGGGGAGGAATAGTGGACAGCAGAAAAAAACGGGAAACAATTATGTAAGAAGGGTGGATGCAATAGACATTGTGTGTGTGTGTGTGTGTGTGTGTTTGAGAGAGAGACTGAGGGAGAGAGAGAGATTAATGGAGAAGGAACAGACATAAACACAGGTGAGAGAGAGAGAAAAATAACAGTATGGATGTCTGAAAATGCCATAAGGATTCTTACTATTATCGTCTATAAAAATGCCTGTAATATATCTAAGTCTCTGAAAGGATAAACAATTAGAGCATAAATGAAATGGGCCAATGACGCCCATCAGAAGAACCACAGATTTAAAACAAAGCACTCACAGTAGCATGCTTTGATAATTTTGGTCACTGCTGTCCTTGAGATTTCCAAAACACTACAGTCTACTGGGGTTGTCCACTTTGCTTCACAGTAGTAGCATGTGAGACCCTACAGTTGACGAAGGCATGTGCTTCAGTCACACCCAGTAGACTTCATGTGGAACAGAATACATATGTCCTCCCTGGGGGCTAGCTTTCCTGGTATCAAAATCAACATACAAGCTTTTAAGGGATGGAACCAACATCCTACCCAGGTATGAAAACTATGAACCATAAAAATGATCTACCCTGCACGATAACATGAAGTGTGCAGTAGTGGCACAAATAAATTTGTGGTAACCAACAGCTTCTAATTGGACATAAGACCTCTTCAACAACGGGGAAATGATGTCTGGCAGGGGAAACCTACCCTGTTTCTGGGTATTAGGTAAAGATGGATCTTGGAGGAAAACCAAATCCACTATGCATGAATCACATGCATATTAATATAAAATTTATTTGCCTCATATTATGCATTCTCATGTGGAAATTCTACTTGCTATACTAGCGTAATGCTGAGATCTTTGTCAGTGAATGTCTCTAAAATTATTTATAGTGAAACAGACTGTTGTAAAGTGACTTTGTCTCATCAGATCTTTGGCTACTGTCTCCTCTCTCTCTGTTTTCCAGGGCTCCTTGTTTGCTTCCACAGGTGAGCAGGTCTGGGTGATCAGTGAGCACTGCACTTGAGAAAGAGATCATTTAAAAGTACCTAGATTTCTAACTCAGTGCTATACTGACTAGGTAAAGATACAGGATTCTACAAGTGATTTTCCATTGTTGCAGAGTCATAATACAGAGAATACCGAGAAAGCATCTTCAGTGAGTGTAATTTGATTGCCACTTCGAATCACTTCCCAGTCAAATCTCAGGAGTACAAATGGAACTAAATGATCAGGACCAAACCATAAAAGAATATCATAAATAATTCACTATAGATCAAATTTGTTGGAATCATTGAATTTGCCAAAGGGAAATATGCTCAAGATGTAATTTTCCAAGAAAAACTGAGGAGGAGCAAACAAGCTGTTCTCACCCACAGATGTTAGAGTGCTGCAATCCTAGGACATCATTTCCAAGTACAAAGCACTGTAAATAAGGTGCAGATATTGACCCTCATCCTGTAAAATTTCCACAGTTATATCATTAGGGTTTAACAGAACACATATTAAAACAATAGGTTTTGTAGCCAGAATAATAATTAGCCTTAGTAAACCCAGAGTCAAAAATCAGTTAACGTTGAAAGATCAGAGAATCAAAGAACCAACCCCAAGTGTGACTTCTTACCTCTCGTGAATCCTCAGGCCCAAAGGAGGAGAAACACTGTCTAGCAATCCTCAGACTGAATGGGGTGAGCTGGCTCTCTTCCTGCCTTATATGTCTCCCTCTGCCAAGCCACAACCCTTCTGCCTCCACCTCCTCAGTGCTGGGATTAAAGGTGTGAGCTCAGTTTCTCTTTGAGAATAATTCAATCTCTTGTAGTGCATGGTATCCTTGAATATTTCCACATATCAAATGCTTGGTTTAGCCAGGCAGTGTTCGCACACGCCTTTAATTCCAGCTCTCGGGAGGTAGAGACGGGAGGATCTCTGTGAGTTAGAAGCCAGTCTGGTCTGACAGCCTCTAAAACAACACAGAGAAACCCTGTCTCATAAAACCAAACAAGCAAAACAAATGCTAGGTTTAAAGGCATGTGCCACCACTGCCTGATCTCTATTGCTATCTAGTGTCTAGCACTACACTCTAATTTTCAGACAAGTTTATTGTTAGAACATAAACAAAATATTATCATAAGGTGGAACAATTGTTCACAACTTTAATACTAGTACTTTGGAGAAACAGGGGAGGGACTCTGTGGTGTCTCTTTGTGTTGTACATGGTGATTCCTCGAAATACAGAGAAACACTGTGAGGTCAGGTTTCAAACACTGTAAACACAAGAACCAAAAATAAGTTTGGTCATATGTCAATGGACAGAGTGATTATCTTGGACCAAGGAGACAGAACACATTTCTGGATGTTTTTCTAATATGCATGAGTTATAATAATTCTTAAAATTATGCTTTTTAATTTTATCCTGAATTATACTACATTCACTTTTTCTCTCCTTCCGCACACCCTGGGGACATGGTTTCTCTGTGCAATCCAGCTAACCTTAAACTCTCACTGTAGACCAGGCTGGCACGAATCTCTGTGATCTACCTGGTACTGTCCTCTGCTTCTGAAATCCAACAATATGTGTTTTATTATGCCTTTCTAACTGTGAAAATAATGTGATATAATACCATGAAACTGCATACTGTGCTTTTCAATGCTCTACATTGCCACATTAAGAAGTCAGCACAAAAACACACATGTCTTTTTTTCTTTTCTTTTTTATCTGAGACAACATCTCAGCATAAACACTTGGCTGTAGTTGAACTCTCTATTGAGGCCAGTCTCCCTACAACACACTGCAATCTACCTATCTTTGCCTGCCCAGTGGTGGAATTATAAGTGTTTGTGCCAAATGCTCAAAAACTCTTTTCAGAATGGTGAATTAAATTATAGTGTGCCAAGGTCTCAAATTAATGGTGGTTAAGAATTCCGTTTTTATGATGTGAGGACAATCTGGCTGTGCCATGAGTCACCCTTTTGATTGTCAGATTTGATTCAGCTGATACTGGCTGCCTAGGCACGTGTCCCCTTCCTCCCTCACCACTCCATGTGCATCCCTCATGAAGCTATGTCCTCGGTTGAAGAGAAGTACCTTCCCTGAATAGAGGAGGACCAGTCTTCGGTCAAGGGTATATGAGGAGATGCACTCCCCTGCTAGAACACCCATGAAAGCACTCAAGAATTTCAATTTTAATTGTCCTTGTGTATAACCCTACCTGTGGATCTCACTAGAACTCTATTATATTTACAGATTTGGAACGCCAAATCCATAGTTTTATGTGGTTCAACATGGAAGTGAGTTTGGATGAATGTAATCTTCAAGAGCTTTGATCTTCCTACCAAAGCAAAGAGAACTGTTTGGAAACATCAACACATAAATTCAAAAATTCTACTAGATTATACTAAAATAATATTTTGATAATGAAAATCAATAAAAAGATTATTCCAGTACATATAATCTCAATTTCTGATAAGGGTTACTCATCCATAGCAGAAATTTTGAGAAATTCCATAGCAGTGAAATCAATTGGACCCTGGGTCACTTCACTCTTTTGTCACATCCCAGAATTTCCTGCTACTGTCTTGTTAAATGGTGACTTTATCATTACTCCAGAACAGAAATCTATAACTGTGGGTAGTTTTCAAGTCCCAGCCAGTAAGTGGCCTTTACTTCAGCACCCAGGACTGTACCTCGAAACTCTCCAAATGGCTGGCCTGTAATTTCTATCTGGGACCTGGCCCTTGACACTTAACTCTTTGGTTCCATAGTGTAATTTCAAGTCCCCAATCACTTGGCATATCAGAAGGCAATCACCAAGACTCCTCTAGCTTCCACTCTATAGTCTACCTGTACACCTATTCAGAGTCCAAAGCCCTCCTACCTTCTGTTTACAAGTGAGTTGCCTTGACAATATCCACTAGTCCCTCCCAGTATCTTAGGATGCCTTCCACACAGATAGTTTTCAGGGTGCCCTAGACAGGCTCCTCATCCTTCACAACATGTGTCCTGCCTACCTAGAGCAGAAATGGTTGTAGCAGGTCACTGCATCCCTGTATGTGACATCCAAAGTGAGCCTGAGTCCTTCAGGTAAAATCAGGGAGGCTAACTACAACAGGACTACTACCTTCCCTGGCTTCAGTTTTCACCAAACAAAAACACACAAAATTTAGAAGGCAGCATCCATTAGCTACCGAGAATCAAAAACCAAATATAGCACAAGTTACTTTTAAAGAGAAATTTCATGAACTTAGATTTAGACATGACAATGTGTCTCAAGAAGTCAGTGGTCCCCAGAGAAATGTAGGAACAGGAACGTTGAGTCACGGAAATAATAGTGAGCAGAATGAGAGATACCATAATATTGGGAGTCATTATAGGGTTGAGGAGAGATGTGGCACTAGTGAGATTTCCTGATATCTACAATGATGACACCACCTGGCAATCTAAGGAATAGTGGAGAGGCTACCTTAAATGCCCTTCCCCTATAATGATATTGACAACTACCTTGAATGTCATCTTAGAATCTTCATCTAGTGGCTGATGGAAGCAAAAGGAGATAGCCATAGCTAAACATTGAACAAACTCCAGGAACCCAGTTGCATAGAGGGAGGAGTGATAAGCAATGGGGTCAAGAATGGCTTGGTTAAACCTACAGAAACAGTTGAGCTGAACAAGGGGTAGCTCACAGACCCCAAACTGATATCAGAGAGGCCATCATTGGATTTATACAGATGCCATAAATTTGGGTGTCAGTGAGGAGGCCTCAGCAATTTATGGAGCCTTGGGTAGTAGATCAATATTTATCACTGGCATACAAATGTACTTTGGGAGCCTATTCCACATGGGGCATGCACTCTCAGCCAGGACACTAGGGGAAGGGCCTAGGTCTTGCCCTGGATGACAAGAAAGGCTTTGGAGATCCCTCATGGAGGGCCTCACACTCTCTGAGGCAGAGAGTGGTGATTTGGTGTGAATTTGGGGGATTATTGTGGATAAGGTAGGAGGGTAGGAAGAGGGAGCCGGGATTGACATGTGAATCAAGTTTGTGTCTAATTTATAGAACAAAAAAGAAGTCAGTGACCATCCCTTTCGTAAGAGTCCAGCACTGCTTTTGATAAGTTCAGTGTTTGCATGGAACCTAGTGATGGAGAGGTAGGAGTGATGAGCATAGGGGTCAAGACTGGGCTTGTATAACCCACAGAAACAGCTGACCTGAATATGGGTAACCTATTGTACGCTAGAGTGAGGGTTGGGAATTCATCAGGGGACTGATCCAGACTCCATAAATGAGGGTGTCAGTGAGGAGACATAGGCAATCTATAGGGCCTAGGGTAGTAGATCAATATTCATCCCTGGTACACAAATGGAATTTTGGGCACCCTTCCCACAATGAGAGTTGCTCTCTCAGCCTCAACACTGGGGGAGGACCTCGGCCCTGCCCTGGAAGAAAAGAAAGACTATGGACAATCCTCATGGAGGGTCTCACCCTCCCTGAGAAATAGGAGTAGGGATTGGGGGAGTGGTGAATTGGTGGCTTGTTGGGAGGGTGTGGAACTAGTAGAGGTAGAGAGACCTGGTATTTACATGTAAATCAACCTTGTTTCTAATTTGAATTTAAAAATAAACACATTAACAAAGCTGTTCTGCTTCCAATTCTAAAAAACAAATAAACAAAGAAAACAACAACAACAAAAATACAAAAAAAGTTCATTCTGCACTTCTCTCTCCACTACTTGGTGGCATTTTTACTAACTCAGAAGAAAGTTTGGCTTCTGGAACTCACTCAGACTGTGGCTCCCTCACCCCTCTCCTCAAAACACTATCCCACCAATCTAAAGGTGATTACATTGATTCTTGACTCTACTAGATGCAGATAATAAATAAGTTATACGAAGTGATATTTTGTTTATAATCTAACAAACAAATCTTGCATGAAGATCAGCAAAGCAAAACAGCTATAGCTCTTACCTCGAAATCAGATCACTATAGGCCATTCTGTCTCCAGAAATCTTCAGACAGCAATGCTCCCCAAGAAACCTCAGACTGCACTACTCCTGTCTCCTCCTGACTTCTATTCCTGTCTCTATCCATCTAAACCCCTCCTGTTTCCACTTTCCTAGTGAAGGGATAAACGTCTTGTGATCTTCAGTGCTAGGAGCAAGGATGTGAGCTCTGTTTCTCCTTTGGAGTGATTCCCTCTTGTGTAAGACAGGGTGGCCTTGAACTCACAGAGATCCAACAACTTCTCCCTGCTTAGTGCCTGTATTCAAGGTGAGGCAAGCATTACCTGGCCTCTTTAGCTAACTAGTGTCTTAGTTAAGTGGCTAATTAGTGGCTTAGCTCTGCATTCTGATCTTCAAGTAAGCATTATTTGTTAGTTTACAATCAAATTAGCACTACATTTCCCTTTTGTTTTCTAAAATAGAAAATCTTATAACATGTATGTTTTGTAGTCAAGATATATTTGTTAGATTACAAACAACATTTCACTACAGGTATATGATTTCTTTCCTAAAATCATTAGTTACACCATCCATCTGTGGCTCTGGGAATATTAAGTAACAGAAGGAAGGTTTTAAATAAGAAGGCAAAGAAGATAACAACTTAGACATTCCATTATCTAGACTCCACACAAATGTATTTATCAGTAAACAAAGGCATCTGTACTTACACTCATTATACTCACACTAGACAACAATCAGTCTACTAAAGGAAACGTTCACAGGGTCATACAGTTTCCCTCTGTAATGTTGTATATGGATGGCTATTATGAGAAGAATCAATGTCTTAAGTATAGTCCACTGTTGATCCCAACAGATTCCAACACATAGCTCCATATCCACAATGTCACACATGGTCCTTGCTAATCTCAGTGGCTTCCCAACAAAATGAATAAACAGGAAAATAATAGAGAGATTGGTTGGAAATTTGGACTAAGGTAGTAGAGAGTAGGAGGTGAGAGTGTACATTGTTTACAGTATGCATAAACAAACTCAAAGACAGTGTGTGTGTATATAATATATATGTGTGAGAAACAGATTTAGTGGCAAAATGCTTTTTTGAATCACCATTCCTCTTTGTAACACTGGCAGTCTTGCAAGTTGTTTGGTAGAGTCAGCTGGCCTAAAATACAAAAGGATTTTTTTTACTTTTGTGTTGGACCAGCTGGTAATGATGGCTTAAGCCTCCTACACTGCTCAGAATATTTTTATGTGACCATATCAATCAGTATTTACTTGTTTGTTTTATAATTATATCTGTTTAATTTTATTTTTTAAAGAGTATGTTTGTCTGAGAAACATGCTGGCTGCAGTGGCACTCCCTTTATAGAAAATGATGACCTCAAACCCACAGATATCCACCTACCTCTTTTCTAATGTGCTGAGAATAAAGAAATATGTCACCTTATCCTGCTGATTATCCTGCTTAATATCAGGTGAAACTAACAGGCACTTGCATTCTTCATTTGTGTGTGAGTCAATTAGTTTTATGGGTTTGTTTGTTTGTTCGGGGTTGTTTTGTTTTGATGAAAAGTTTCACTGTTTAGTATTGACTGCTCTGTAACTCTGACCACCAGGCTGGTTCTGACTCCTGAGTACTGGGATTGAAGGCTTGTGCCAGCACACCCAGATATCAAGAAATAATTTGAGTAATTTTTCTGTTAGTTTTTCTCTGACATTCGGACAGTACACTGTCAAGCTCATCATGGTTCTGTCGAAAGTTGGCATTTCATACTGTAACATTACTAGCAATGTTCTGTTTATATGTTTTATATATTTTATGATGTTATATTTGGTGAGTTATATTCATCCATTAAAATTAGAGTTTTCAACTTAGTGTAATATAAGGCTTTAATGTCAATGAACAAGAGATTTAGGTGATCACACATTTGTTATATACAGCCTGTGCTGTTACTTTGTTACTTTGTGTAATTGCCAAGACATGACACAAGACTATGAGTAATGCACACCCATTAAGTCCCACGTTAAAGGAAGGAGAGGCAGTCCTCTCTCAATGATTTGTGGAAAATCGGCCTCTCCAGTGTGAGTTCCATATTATTTAAGGCTACAGAGCAAATAATACAAAATAAAAAATATTATGTATGATTCATTAGGTTCATGAAGGTTTTTAACACAGTACTCAGGAGGCATGGACTGGGGAACTCTGAGTTCAAGACCAGCGACATATACACAGTGAGTCTAGGAAAGTTGAAATACACAGAACACTGTCTTAAACCAATGTAAATTGCTCCATCGGGAATAGCTTTCATGGTACAAGAAGTACCAAGCTACCTTCAAAAGGAGCGAGCCAAACAAGGACCTCTAACGACTGTAAACCAGGCCAACTGTCATCCTGGCCCTAAAGAATATAGCAGTTGCAAAGAATAACTTGCTGGTCAGCTGAACCACCACCCTAAGAATTCTAAAGAAAAGAACAGAACCAGATATGAGGGAGAAAACTGACTCAATCAGGGAAGGAGAGCAGCCACTAGAGAATCCTTACCTCTCTGAATCCTCACACTGAATGGAGGAGATAGTGTCTCTACAAGTCATCAGACTCAATGGACTTATTTCTCATATCTACACAACTTGGCATCTTGTCTCTGCCTTCCTAATGCTGTGAGTAAAGACTTGAATTGGCACTGCAATGTTGTTTCCCTTTCCCACTGTTTCAATCTCCTGAAATTCAGAGTGTCCTTGAACTCCCAAACTTCTTGTTTCCTCTTCCCATGCACCAGGATTAATGTTGTGAGCAACCCCAAACATAGCTTGCTCTGTTTCTCTTTTAGACTTGTTCAATCTCTTGTCACCCAGAGAGGCCTTAAACTCATAATTTCCCTGCTTCATCCTCTGAATTGCTGGGACTAAATGTATGTGCCAAAATAGCCTGCCCTCTTTAGTTCACTAGTGGCTAGCTTTGCCATCTGATCTCTCAGCAAGATTTACTTGTCAAAAGACAAGCAAAATATCATACAACATCAACCAACAACTCACTCACTGAACTTAAGACCCAGTTTACAAAAGAGAAGCAATGGCTGTTACTGGAAATCTAGCTACATACTGGTGCTGTTAAAGATATGAATCTTTTGGACAAAAATCAAGGACCACCTCACTAAACCATCATAATCCCTAACAGATAACTAACCATTTTTCTTTTTGCTTTCTTGTGATCCAAGTTTTTACTCCTCAACAGGAAACTTCTTTTGTCAACACACACCTCTAAAAATCCATAACTAATGAAAATGAAGTTATTAAGCCAAAGCCCAGTGGATTCATATGTAAAACACTCATGCATATGAAGCTCAAGCATCATTTTGAAGAGAAGTATAAAGGGTAAAGGAGGAAGAAGAGTGTGTACTTGTTGTGAGGTTGTGTCACCTGTTACATTTTTCAATGTCTGTGGTATAACCAAAATATAATATATATACATGCATACATACATACATGAGTACTTAGTTAATCACAGAATGATGTCAAGCTAATTCTACAAAGGTTGTGTGTCACAGAAAGTCCATAAATATATACAGTATTTTCTTTGTCCACAAGGCTGTTTATCTCAGATGTACTTTTGTATATGCTACATCCCAAAGAAATAGGCTCCTATTCCAAGGAATATATGTGGTAACAAGGAAATGAATCCAAAAACAGGAAGTGAGCAAAAACATTCCTATTTTCTTATTTTATATAATCTTCTAGCATATGGTGTAGCTCCAATATCTCAATTCTGATAAAATTATGTGTCTTTCTGTTTAAGGGTACGAATTAAGGGCATTTGTCTTCCTATATCACAATTCCAGACAAGAAGTGGATTAACTCATTTCAAAATTAGCAAAATAAATATCTTTCAGGTATCCCTCCATTTCTTGATGTTCATTCATTACAGATGCAGTCAGTTTGGCAAGGAAGAATTACCATCAACACTATTAATTTAAAAAGCTATGTTTATAAAATCTCATCAATGATCTCACAACAAGAGCTGAACAAACAAAAGAACACGGGACGTGCCATGGTGAATTGGAAAAAACACTGGATGAGTCTCGATCACACTGGACATACTGTGAGTTAGAATTCAGCCAAACCTATATTGATCTTCTGGCAAAGGATAGCCAGACTACAGTCCACAGCCCCAGAGAAACTAGGAAACCATGAGAACCCTAGGACAGACATACATGGACCTCTGAAGAAGGAGAAAAGAGAAGAGCCCCTGAGTAAATCGGGAGGTTGGGGGAAGGAATATAGGAGAGAGAAGAGGGAAGAAGGAGAGAGGAGAACATGAGGGATAAGAAAGGACGAGTTGGGGGAAGAACAGAGAAAGACAGCAAGGAAAAGCGTACATTAATAGAGGGAGCTGTTATTGGCTTAATCAGAAATCAGGCACTAGGGAAATATCTGTGATTCCACAACGATGACACCAGTTAAGAATCCAAGCAATTGTGCAGAGGTACTTTAAATACCCTTCCCCTGTAATGAGATTGATGACGACATTGAATGCTATCATAGAGGCTTCATTTAGTAGCTGATGGAAGCAGAAGCAGAGATTCCCAGCTAATCACTGAGTAGAACTCCAGGTATCCAGTTATAGTTAGAGAGAGATGAGCAAAGAATCAAGACCATACTTTGGAAACCCACAGAAACAGCTGATCTCAGCAAGTGGGAGCTTATGGTCCTCCGAATGACAGTTGGGGATTCAGCGTGAGGCCGTGCCAGAACCACTGAACCTGGATGTCAGAAGGTGGAGTTGGGCAGCCGATGGGGCCTGTGGCAGTGAAATGAGTATTTATTTCTCGTGAAAAAATGGGCTTTGGGAGGCCATTCCCTATGGAGTGACGCTCAGCCTAGATACACAGAGGAGGAGAGTAGCAGAAAACAACTGACTAATGTGCACTTGATGTTGAACTGGGAATGGCGCTGTAATAAAGGAAGACTAGTGGGTGTGATAACCATATAGAAAAATGTATGAAGAAGCCTCGTGAAATCACACTTTCATTAAAGTTACTAGGAAGTATATTTTTAGAACATTGAACAGAGGCATCCTTCATGGGTAAACCATGCTGCTCCCAGTAAAAAGGGTTGGCAATGTAACTCTATGTACGAAATACTGTTATCTGCTTAAGAAATAATGGACAGGAATGCCAAAGTGTCATCACCCAAAAAACATGGCATTGCCAGGGCTCAAAAATTGCAGTGCTTCATGACTAATTATGGGTATAACCAATGTCTGTCTTGATTGCCTTAGATACATGACTTATAGAGAGAAATTCATGCTTTGGTCAAATGATTCAATCTTGGGAATTACATGACATTGAGAGAATCTACTCTTCTGTTTTTTAATGATATTTGGCTCATGCCTCTCCCTCAGGCTTTATGGTCTCTCCCTAAGCATCACACTGCTGCCTCTCCACAGCCCAACTGGAGGTAATCCTGAGACTGACTACTGAACAACCGGCTCCTATCTTTTATACCACTATATTGCTGGGATAATGGGTGTGAGCTTTGTTTCTCTTTTAGGTTGGTTCAATCTCATGTGGCCCTTGGTGTACTTGAACACAGAGAGATCCATCTGCCTTTGTTCCCTGGGGCCTTGGATGAAACATGTCTGCTTGGCTTCTATGGCTAAGAATTGCTACTTTGCTATTTTGACCCCAGTGGTTTTACTAAATCTTAAACTATGTATCACTGTAGACAGATTTTTAGGCTTTTATTGTCTGATTCCCTCTCTGTCCCCAAATCTTTGGGTCTGGAGACTTGTGTCTCTCTGATATTTTCTATGCAGATTTCAATGTTATATTCAGAGAACAATATTGTACTAAGGGTTCAAAAGAGCAACAGAACAGATAGACTAAACCTCTCCCCATATGAAGAAAGGGGTTTCGTTAGAGGACTTAGGGCTGTAGGCCGGGTAATCGCACAATGTCTAGCTGTGAAGGGGAATATACCTTACACCTTTAATCCCAAGATTACAGAAGAATATAAAACAGAAGCAAGGTCTCAGTGAGACATTCATTCTCCAGCCACTTTAAGTACAGGTACAGTCTGAGACTTGAAGTGTGGTAAGAATCTAGTGGCAGCAGTTTTGCTTTGCTTAACTTCAGTTTGATGTTTAAACTTCAGTCTTTGTCTCTGGGTGATTTATTTGCTTCTTTTCCCAATTGGAAACCAACAATAAACTAAGAATTAGAGGAAAACCTTCTTTTGAGTGGAAGGGCCCAGGTCAGGTCCAAGCCTGATTATCAGGTGGGACTCACAACTGATTGCCTCCTGCCTGAGGCCCTACCTTAAAAGACATGTTTTCTTTCGTTTTCTCCTCAAATCTTTGAGTGTTGGCTAGGTTGTAGCTTTTCTACAGAGACTTCAGCTGACACACACACAACCTCAGGAGGCTTTCAAACTTTTTCTACAGCCTCTCTCCTCAGACTGAAACTCTAGGCTCATGTCCACAAGCTAGTTTTCTAAATATAGATGTGCTTCATAGGTCTCATATATTTGGTAAGTTTATTTGAAATTTAAAGAGGGTATTAGTTAAAAACCAGAGTTTTTTCCCAAACTATAAATGAAAAAAATATTAAAATGGAGAAAATCAGATCTGTGTATGATTACATAATATTTGTTTTAAAAATGTAACATGAAGAGGTAATCAACTTAACCAGGTTTGGTATGCTGTTAATTAATATTTTGATTATATCTGTTTTCCTTCTGATAGCACTTGGTTTATCTCTAAAAGAAGTTGGTTGATATGAGTGTTGATACAGACCTTAGAAAATCTTATTAAAACAGATTATAGAGATACTCACATTGACACTGAGAAATTAAATGGAGAAACAAATTCAGCATTGCATTTTCAGGTTACAAAGCAGCACTCTAAAGAGAATCACACAGGAAGTGCCACAAGAAGGGGAATCTATAAGAGCTACTTGGAAGCCTCTGACATTGTTAAATTTAGGGAAATTCAAGCAAGCTGTAGTCTTATATGGCATCCATTCTCCATTTGTGAAGCAAATAATAAACATCGTGCATGTTTGTAATAGGTTTATCCCTGTAGATTGGATAGATTTGATTAAAGTTGTCCTAGAGCCTGGACACAAATACAATGGACTTCCTAGTACAGAGAAGAGGCTAAGAATATTGGAAAAATGGCTAAAGCTAGAGACAGAGGTATCATCCTAGATTAAGTTCTTGGAGAAGGATATTATGCTAATTTAGATTGGCAATGTCAGTAGGATAACAATTTATTATTTTTAATCTATGCAGCATTTTTAAATGCTTGGGACAAAATCTGAGAAGCAGGAAAGAAAATTGGATCATTTACAAAGTTATACAAGGCCCAAAGAAAGCATTCTCAGACTCTCACAGTTGCTAGAAAACTAATCATTTAAACAATGGCTTATGAAAATTCTAATGTATGAAACAAAATGTTAATGAGGCCTTTAAAAGCAAAATCATGTTCTTCAGAGGATTTAAACTGGGATTGTATCTTTAGTATACAAATATGAGAAAAAGAAGAAACTTTGTCTTCATAGTAGCTACTTTTACTAATTCTCAGCCTTCTAAGAGATATCTGTAGAAGACTCCACCACAGGAAATGTTAAATAGCCCCACCATGGTGTGATATTCTGCAAGATAGTTATTAGAAATAATACATATACAATTCCCTCCATCTATACACTACCATTACCTGGAGGACTATTATTATCTGGTTCAACTGTTGATAATTTAGGTAATTTAGAAAGAATGTTTGAAGAAGTAAAGAAAAATTGGGGGATTTCAAATTATTCCTGAAAAATAAAAAGAAGAAATTCTATTAATTATAAAATAGTCTTACAAATTTTAGACCCCAAAAGGTACAAATTAGAAGATATCGATTGAAGACTCCTAATGATTTTCCAAGAATGCTAGGAGACATTTCCCATCAAGGACACATTATTGGCATAAAACCTGATCAACTCATCAATTTAAAGAAAACCTGAGGTGGTGACAAGGACTTAAACAGGTCCAGGGAACTATCAGCTGAAGCTTCGAGAAAATCACCAGTAGTGGAAGGTATATTACAGATTACACATGTGCATATATGCATTCAAAGCTTAACTGAATTCCATTCATATTACCCTCTAAGCATACCCCTACAGGAATGTTGATGCAGAGGGAAGATATTATCTAAAATGGATGTCTTTACTACTGAAACACAGTAAAAGTTAAAAACTTATGTGACAAGATTTCTGACATGATTCTGAAAGTAATGTTGAGAGTTTGTCGATTAGTGGGAATGCATTCACTAGAAATTGTAGAAACTTTTATGAATAATGAAACTGACAAATAATGGGTAGACAGTGTACCCACTGGAAGTAAAACGACCTCGGCATCAAAGCGCTGGGCACCGATCCGAACCCTCTGCCCAAGAATGGTGCCAGACCACTGGATGCAAAAGCAAGAGGTGGTTTATTGAGTACACAGGCGCCTGCGGATGCTACTGCAACTCGGGTGCAGAGCATCCTGGGCTTGCAGGAAGCAAAATATTTATAGAGTTTTAATGGTTACATAAGTATCAGAATAGCAACAGGCATTTCATTGGCTCATTTTGGGGGCAGGGGTAGTTCCCACGGACTAGGTTTCCTGGTATTATGTCCTGAAAGTCCCCGGCATGCTTCAGCAATTATTATCCGGGTCCCATGACTGCTATGGTGATCACAGACATTCTATTCGACATCCTGTTTGAGGGCAAGGCACCTGGTCTTTGTTTTTCCATTAGGCAACGGCCTGGCCTTGTTTTTCTTTTCCTAGGGGGACCTGGGTAGGGGTCTTTCAATAGTAATTTTGTAGGGGAGAGACTAACAACAATTATCCCAAAAGCAACAGTATTAAACTTATAAAGAAAACTAACTGGATCCTTCCTCTCATAGTAATGGATACACCAATAACTGGAGCACCTACATTCTATGTTGATGGAAGTAAATGAAGAAAAGCAGATTACAAATACAAAATACAAGTGAAGTGGATGTAAGCCCTTATAATTCTGTGCAAAAGTCACATTTATATTAGATTCTCATGGTCTTAAAGGACCCCACAATGTCAAGTGTGGCCTGGAGCATTTGAAAGTCATGGATGAGGATGACCTTTGCAAAAACAAGCTTTTTATCAATGACACCTGGGTAGTCTAAGGAACACGTGTTGCATTTACATATAATCTGGGGAAAGAAAACATGATGACTCAGACTTTTGATACAGCCGTGTATGTGTTGAATGGCAAATTGGGGAAGGTGCAGTGCTGGATTCTGATATATTCTACTCAACCTCAACTCTGGAGCTCTACTGGTTTTCTATTTGTTCAGTGAGTTGGAAACTGGGATGCAGTATAGTTAACCCTTCAAGCACATCACAGCTGTGTTTCCTTGGAGACATCTATCTGAATCAGACTGAGCATAACTTATGACTAAAGCTTTTATAAGAAAAGGGAAAAAGAAAGAAGACATTTTCCCTTCAAATGCAGTGTGTGGGGCCTGGAGAGATGACTAGGGTGGCAAAAGCAATTTTTGGTCTTGCAGAGGCCCTTATTCAGTTTTGTAGACAAAATCCTACCCCCCCCAAATTTTTTTAGAATAAAATGAACAAATAAATATTTTATAACCCAAATAGTAAAAATCAGTTTGTGAATTCCCATGGTGTTTCTCTTTAAAGAAGAACATGTTAATGCATCCAGATTCTCTCAGCGGTGGAACTTTGTGCAGGGTTCTCACCATCACACACACAAAAGTCATTGAAATGACACCTAATAAAATCCTGTTCCACTCAGAGATTGGTGCTAAGCCCAGTCTTCATCAGTTGGGATTTCTCCAGCAGCTGATTGTAGCAGATACTGAGATCCACAACCAAACATTAGGCAGAGCTGAGGAAACTCAAGTTAGAGTGTAAGAAAGGATTATAGGAGTTGACACTCCCACTGGCAGTGGAGGAGTATTCCCTTTTATTGACATCCATTCCAGGATAAAGAGTTGTTGGTGTTTTTTATTATTGTCATTCTGACAGAGGTAAGGTGGTATCTCAGAGTTGTTTTGATTTGCTTTTCCCTGATGGCTAAGGATGTTGAGCACTTTCTTTTCTTTTCTTTCTTTTTTTGGTTTTTCAAGACAAGGTATCTCTGTGGCTTTGGAGGCTGTCCCGAAACTCACTCTGTAGACCTGGCTGGTCTCAAACTCACAGAGATCCACCTGTGTCTGTCTCCCAAGTCCTAGGATTAAGGGCTTGTGCCTCCACCGCCTGGCAAGCACTTTCTTAATTGTCTATCAAACATTTTAGACTCCAGTACTGAAAATTGTCTATTTAGATATGTATCCCACAATTTACTTGTATCTTTTGGTGTTTGGGGGACTAGCTTCTTGAGTTCTTTGTAAATTTTGGAGGTCATATATGGGGTTGGTGAATAACTTTTCCCATTTTTGGGCATTGCCATTTTGTCTTGTTGACTGTGTCCTTTGCCTTATAGAAGATTCTCAAGTTCAGTAGGATGTATTTGTCAATTGTTGATCTCAGTGTCTATGAAACTATTGTTATATTCAGGATGATTCCCCTGTACTATTTCTTTCAAGGCTACTTCACCCTTTCTCTTCTAGGATGTTAGGTATGGCTGGATTTATGTTTAGGTCTTTGATCCATTTGGACTTAAATTTTGTGCATAGCAATAGACATGGATCTATCTGCAGTCTTCTACATGCTAGCATCCAATTATTCCATCATATTTTGTTGAACAATATTTCTTTTTTCTATTGTATAATTTTAGTATCTTTGCCAAAAATTAGTGGTTCAAAGCTGTGTGAGTAAATATCTATGTTTTCCATTCAATACCATTTGGGCTACCTGTCTATTTTTGAGCAAATGCCAAGCTGTTTAAGGACTATAGCTCTATAATAGTGCTTGAAGTTAGGGATGGCATGCCTCTGGAAATTTCCTTCATTGTACAGGGCTGGTTTGTATACCCTGGTTCTTTGCTTTTGCATATAATGTAGATTAATGTTCTTTCAAAGTCTGTGAATAATTTTGCTGGTATTTTGATGGGGATTGCATTGAATCTGTATATCTCTTTGTCAAGATTACCATTTTGCTATGTTGATACTACCTGTCAAGAAGCATGGGAGATCTTTAAATTTCCAGGTATCTACTATAATTTCTTTCTTTAAAGACAAAAACTTCTTGGAATACAGTTCTTTTGCTTGTTTGGTTAATGTTACCCCAAGTATTTTATGTTTTTTGTGGCAATTGTAAATGGTGATGTTTCTCTGATTTTTTTCTCATTGCTTTTATCTCCTGATATAGTAGGATTAGTGATTTTTTTGTGTTGATCTTGTATCCTGCCTCTTTTGTGAGGGTGTTTACTAGGTGTAGGTGTTGCCTGGTACAGTTTTATGGTCACTTATATAAGCTATCATATCATCTGCAAATAGTGAAAGTTTGACTTCTTGCTTTCCAATTTGTATCCCCTTGATCTCCTTTTGTTATCTTATTGCTCTAACTAGAACTTCAAGTACAATATTTACAAGATATGCACAGAGTAGAAAGCATTGTTTTCTTCCTGATTTTAGTGGAATCACATTGAGTTTCTCTCCATTTAGTTGAATGGTGACTATTAGGTTTGATGTATATTGTATTTATTATGTTTAGGTATGTTCCTGTAATCCCTGATCTCTCCAAGACCTTTATCAGGAAGTGTCGTAACCACCCTCGACCAGCAAGAA
>NW_024430584.1:0-15462 GCF_017639785.1 Mesocricetus auratus
AAGTATGTTTATATTCTGACAGTCACTGAAATATTGGAAGACTGGGAGATTCTGTCAATATTGGAAGGAAGAGAGAGTGGTTCAAAGTAGAAGATGCAATCAAAGTTCTTCAGTGTCATAAACCTGTCCATGCAGAGTATCTGCAAAAACTAAGGCTGGGGTGTTCTCCAACCAATGGGAATTCCACGGTCCTTTCCCTCCCAGATAACAATGCCTTGTTTGTGACTGCTGCACAGCCTTCTGGGGTGCCATCCAGTATAAGATAGAGAGCTGGGACCCTCCCCCCACCGTGTCATGTCACAGATGTCACTGGGAGAGGCTTTTTTTTTTTTTACTTTTCTTCTGACACATCTGCCTGCCGCTAGCAAACTCTGAATTTGCTGTGTGCAGGGGTTTCAAGTAATTTGCATGCGTTTCAGATGCTTTCAAATCTTTTAAACAACAAAACAGTGTAACAATTTTAAGATGCCAAAGCCATGTGGGATTATTGTAACCCTTCTACCCCATTACTTTGGTTTTCTTTTTTTTTAATGAAATTTCCCCCCACTTTTGTCCACCATACATCATTCTGTGGTTTACTTTGCCATGTCAAATCAGTTGTAGGGTATATATTTTCACATGCTTCCCCCCCCCCCCCCCCTTTTTTTCTTACAGTATCGAATAGTCACTAGATCTTTGTTGGGAATTAATGAAAAGACTCTCAGTATTTAAAGAAATATATTTACCCCAAAACTTGTGTAAGAGGATCGTAACCTCCACTGTAAACTGCACATTTGGGCTGGTTTCTTTGGTATGGTCCTGTAGCCTTTGACAAAGTACTTCAGTTCACTATTTCCAAGAATTTGTTTGAGTGTTCACAGCCAGTATTATGTCACTGTCACCCTACTAGGACTGTTTCCCTTCTAACACAGTAGTGTTTCAATATAAAATATAGAGAGCTCGTCATTTTAGGGAAACGCTGTCAGCAACTTGCATGTGGTTGAGTGCATCTCATACTGAAAACTCTATAGAAATTTATTTAGCATGCTCAGTTGCCAGTTCCCTTTATAATCCTTTTAACATAGACTATAGGAAGGCCACATTGCACTCGATGGAGACTGCTCTTAAAATGCATTTTCAGTTTCTGATTTAGTGACGCGTGTTCAGTTAAACAATCAGTTTTCCACAGGATTAGAATCTAGTCTTCAGTTCAGTCAGTGCTGACTGCATCACAGCTAAAGAGAATGGCCATTGCTGTTCAGCTGTTCCAGGCCTAAGGCAGAGGGCACATTTGAATATCTCCGGTTTTCTGAGTGTCGATGAGTGGCTTGTCACTAAAGTCAGCTGTGGGGGAACTGGACTGTGAGTTGCTATTACACCTTGTCTTTGCTCCTTATCGGCCATCCTGTGAAAGGGACCTGCTGGTCTGAAACTCCACACTTCATGAGGTCAGAAGCAAAGGGGGAGGGGAAGCCTTCTGCAGATGTGGGATGAGGAAGAGGAAGAGACTGGTCCTTATGTAGCCATTGTTAACCTTTTGCAAATACTCTAACTGGCAGGCAGAAAACAGGAAGTACATTGAGACATGTGCTCTGTAACTTAACCTTTAAAATTTAACCGCTGCTGAAAGTGGTCCTTGGATATAAGGTAAACTGGTGTTAAAAATGAGATCTTCTGCCACAAATGCAGCAGAACTAAATAAAAACATTAGTTTACAAATTAATGCTGTCACAGTAATGAGTAAAGTAGAAAACTCAACCAGTAGCATTCGCTCTGAATTATGTAGTGTAATCGCACATGATCGTTCAGACCTTTATTTTTCTTTGTACAGAGGACATGTATTCTGCTATTTCTCTATGTACTAAACACAACAGAGTAACTGGACTATTTTTATATAGAATACTGCTTCCAGCTAACAATCACAAGTGCTTGGGGTTCATGTACATGATATTCTGAGAGGTAATAGTGCATGGATTTATTTTATAAACTCTTGGACTGTGTATTGCCATGTAAAATATGTACAGTATTAATGTCAACCATCTCTTTAAAGTTAGCCTATAAATATTGTTGTATAATTTCTTTGGTCAGAAACATTTGGATTAAGCCAGGTCACCTGGGTTAGGACTTTCTTCAGTGCCATGTAGCAAGCCAACTCTCTTTAGTCTATGCAATAGCAAGGAATTTACAGAATGCAGCTTCGTTTTTAATTTCACCTGGGGGCTCCCCATTACTCTTCTGGGTCCCAGACCAGCAAGATTATAGAGGAAAAGAACTAGGGTGAGTGATTCAGTTCTTTCAAAATCAGTTGAATCTACTAAAAGTAATGTCTACCATTTCAGCCCTCTGCGGTGCGCAGTGCTGAAACTGCTATTTGCGTTTATTTGTGGAATCGCTGATTAAAATGGGACAGCTACAAAAAACACCCTGAAAGTTCAAGTTCTTCTTTCTTCCTTAACCCTAACCCTTCCAGACTGACTCATGGGGGGGCTAAGTATGGCTGTGGAGGAGGTAGCTGTGGTGCCTGTACAGTGATGATCCCAAGATATGAACCCATCTCCAAAAAGATCTCTAGCCAGGCCTTCAACCAACCCCATACTGACTCCCCATAGAACTTGTTCCTAGCACACTGTGGACTGCACTTCACTTCAGAAAGGAATCTGAGACAACCTCAGTTTTATGAGCTGGAAGTAAAATTAACAAGTATAAGTTGCTATTTGGAGAATGTGGCACAGAGCTGTACCGAGTCTTAGCAATGCTGGCATTGCATTTTACAAATGGTGAAAACAGGGGTTCTGAGGGAATTTGTGCTCTCACCATAGTCAAAGAACTACTGAGTATTAGTTCATGGACCCCGAGTCCACTCGTGTGTAAAACAACATCCCTCCTACAAGTGCCACCCCCAGAGAGCTGAGAAAGCCTGCTTCCTGCTTCCTACGTGTTCATGGGACACAGACACATGTGGAACTAATACACGTTATAGGTCACCTCACCTAGATTCTTCCTAAGCCTGTATGGATTTCTCTAAATCCACTCACAAGCTGTATCACTCAGAAGAGAAACTGCTCCTTAATTAACTAGCTTTTACAGCTGACAGGATGAACTGGCTGTATCAACCAAGACCACTTCAGCTCCTGTTTTTAACAAGATAATTTGGGGAGATAATGACTTTTATAATTATAACATTTATTTTTAGGCAGATATAGTTACATTCAAAATCATTTATATGATTATTTAATGTTACTGTGCACTCTATTATCTTCCTGTCAAAATAATTATCATCCTGTAAATGTGTTTTGTTTTGTTTTGTTTTCCAATACTACTGTTGTTTCTATGAATCCTTTTTTACTTCACTGCATAAACTTGGAAGTCATTTCTCTGTTGCTGCCTGCCTGGTCCTCATCTGCTCTCTCCATGGGGCTGCTGTCACTACTGTTGAAGGCATAGGAAGCACCAAAACCAGGATTCACCCTGTCCAGGTAAGACCATGTTTTAAGAAGTTTAAGATTTAACAAGTTGGCCAGGCAGTGGTGGCACACGCCTTTAATCTGAGCACTCGGGAGGCAGAGGCAAGCAGATCTCTGTGAGTTCGAGGCCTGGCTGGACCGACAGCCTCCAAAACAATACAGAGAAACCTTGTCTCGTAAAACCAAAAAAAAAATTTAACAAGTTGTCTTTAACCTTCAACCTGACACAAACTAGAGTTTGAGAAGAAAACCTCAAGTGAGGAGCTGTCTAGGTCAGGTTAGTCTGTGAGTCTGTCTGAAGGTGTTGTCTTGATTGTTAATTAATGCAGGAGGGCCTAGCCCACAGGGCAGCGTCATTCCCTAAGCAGATGGCTCTGTGTAAGAGAGCTAGCTAAGCATGACGCTGCCTGACAGCCAGCAAGCAGGGTCCTCCACAGTTCTTACCTCAGGTCTTTGGTTTTGAACTGAGTTCCCTGGTCAGAGGTAATGCTGTGTGGACTGGCAAGCAGGACTGTCCTTGAGTTCTTGCCTTGATTTTCTCACTGGTAGACTGGGACCTGGCATTGTAATCCAAATAATTCTTCTGTCCCCCAAAGCTCCTTTGGGTCTATACTTGTCATAGCAGGGAAATGAAGCTGGAACACAGGTTTGGGCCGCTTCTTTAGGCATCCAGACCGCGGCTTATGGTTTTAGAGGACGAAGCTGACAAGTAAAGGCTCTGTTCCCTTCAACGGAAGATACACCAGTTGTCCTGAATCCCCCTTTCCTTCCGAGGCTTTCTTTGTTGCCACTTGAAGTTTACTTTGTTTTCATAAAAGTGTGGAGGAGAGTCTCAAGAAAGTGGTTGTAGACTGAATAGCTTCTCTTGTCTCATAACCTCAAGGAACCCACCACTGGGATATTTGTTTTTACCTCAAAGACTACAAGGAAGGACTCACATGGATCTTGGTTTAGACAAGAACATGAGAAAAAAAGTGTGATATATACTCTTTTTAGTCATGTAAATAGCCATGAGTTTACCTGTGAAGACAAAAAACAAAACACTTCTCTTTCCTTTTAGGAGGTCACTTTACCCATGTTGGAGTATGAATTTGTAGATGGGCTGTTATCTTCCTCCTCCTGAGATGTTTTCTGTTCTGATCGAATTATAATTAGTTTTGATGGAACCCAAACCTTTTCTTCTCCTGTGGAAACAAAAGCATAACCCCTTCCCCAACGTAACACATATCCTGGTTTCCAGACTGAGGTCATAACATCCTTAAAATATACCGGTTGGTTCAGTTCAGAAGTCTTCTCTGTAGTCCAGTGTCTTTCTGCTGCAGTTTGTCCTTTTTCATCAGCATTAAGAAAATTCAACGTTAGTAAAGCATTGTGTAACCTATGTTTAGGTGTCTTTGTTTTCCCTGGCTGTTTAATGAAGCATCTCTTTTAAGGTTTGGTTAGATCTTTCAATTATTGCTTGTCCTGTGGGATTGTAAGGTATACCAGTTACATGTTTTATATTATAATATTTGAAGAATTGTTCCAATTTACTGGATACATATGCTGGAGCATTGTCAGTTTTTATTGTTTTAGGTATACCCATAACAGCCATCACCTCTAAGAGGTGTGTAATAACAGAATCAGCTTTTTCAGAGCTGAGGGCAGTAGCCCATTGGAAGCCTGAGAACGTGTCTATAGTATGGTGTACATATTTCAAACTGCCAAATTCTGGGAAGTGAAATACATCCATTTGCAAAAGTTCATTTCTGTGAATACCTTTAGGATTGCAACCTGCTGGTAATGGGGTTTGATTGTACAATGAGCAATTGGGACAATTTCTTACTATTTCTTTGGCTTGTTGCCAGGTGATAGAAAAATCCTTCTTTAAACCTTTGCTGTTAACATGGTGTTTCTTATGAAATTCTGAAGCTTCCAACACATTACCTACTAATAAACGATCAATTTCATCATTGCCTTGTGCAGAGGACCTGGCAGACCTGTATGGGATCTGATGTGTGTTATATATATAGGATGAGTCCTGTTTCTGATGATTTCCTGTAATTGTAAAAACAATAAGGTTAATTCTGTATTATCAGGAACAAATTCTGCAGTCTCAATGTGCAAGACAACTCTTTCTGCATATTGAGAATCCGTGACTATATTGAGAGGCTCTGTAAAGTCTTTAAGTACCATGAGAATGGCATATAACTCTGCCTTTTGTACGGAGTTGTAAGGGCTTTGAACTACTTTACTTATATTTCCTGATTTATACCCTGCCTTACCTGATTTGTTTGCATCCGTGTAGAAGGTAAGAACTCCAGAAATAGGTGTTTGCCTCACGATACGTGGAAGAATCCAAATTGTTTTCTTTATGAATTTGATTCTTTCTGTTTTGGGATAGTTATTACTAATACTTCCCAAAAAGTCACTGCAAGCTATTTGCCAATACTCATTATCCTTCCATAAGGAGGAAATTTCCTCATTCGTTAAAGGTACAATAATTTCAGCTGGGTCTTTCCCAGTCAGTTGACGAAGCCTTAATTTACCTTTTAATATCAAATCTGAGACCTTTTCTATATAGGTTTTCAATTTTTTATTCTGTTTATGTGGCAGAAATACCCATTCTAGAATGATATCTTCCCTCTGCATTAATATTCCTGAGGGGTATTCTCTAGATGGTAAAATAACCAGAATACAGTCCAGATTTGGATCCACACGGTCCACATGTGCTTCTAATATTCTCTTTTCTACCCATTCTAATTCTTTTTCAGCCTCAGCTGATAGTACTCGTGGGCTGTTTAGGTCTTTATCTCCTTTTAAAGCCATTTTCAGGTGTTTTAAATCATGCCCTTCTACACCGATAATTGTCTGTAATTGAGAGATTTCTCCTAATAGTTTTTGAAGATCATTAAGAGTCCGGTAACGATCTCTTCTGATCTGTACTTTCTGTGGTCTAATTTTCTGAGCATCTATTTTATAACCTAAATAGTTAATAGAATCTCCTCTTTGTATTTTTTCTGGGGCAATTTGTAATCCCCAGCGAGGCAAAATTTCCTTTACTGCCTCAAACATCTTTTCCAAAGTATCCTTATTTGAATCAGACAATAATATGTCATCCATATAATGATATATTAACGAATGTGGAAATTTTTTACGAATTATTTCTAGAGGTTTATTCACAAAATATTGACACAAAGTTGGACTGTTTAACATACCTTGAGGTAGTACCTTCCACTGGAATCTCTGTACCGGACGGGAATTATTATAGGTAGGTACCGTGAAGGCGAACTTTTCTCTGTCGTTTTCTTGTAACGGTATGGTGAAGAAACAATCTTTTAAGTCTATAACTATAATTGGCCAATCCTTAGGAATTAGAGAAGGTAACGGCATCCCAGGTTGTAGAGACCCCATAGGCTGAATTACCTTGTTGATGGCTCTAAGATCAGTAACCATTCTCCACTTACCAGAATTCTTCTTGACAACAAAAACAGGCGAATTCCATGCACTAGTTGATTCCTCAATATGTCCAGAATCTAGCTGTTCCTGAACTAACTTCTCCAAAGCCTCTAACTTCTCAGATGTCATAGGCCATTGACCCACCCAGACGGGTTCATCTGTCAGCCATTTTAATGGTAGAGCTTTTGGTTGCTCTGTAGGTTTGGCACTAGCACCTTGCTTCTGTACAGCCTGTACATTTGGCATCTGTTTTCTGTACTGTCTTACTATATTCTTTCTACCACTAAGAGCTTGTCTATAATTCCTAGCTGATACAGGAGGAATGTTAATCTGCGTATTCCATTGCTGGAGTAGATCACGGCCCCAGAGGTTTATAGCAATATCTGCAACATATGGCTTTAACCTTCCTCTCTGTCCTTCTGGCCCAATAAAGTCAATCCATCTGACGCTCTGTTTAACTTCAGATAGGGTTCCAATCCCTAAGAATTGAACATTAACCTCTTTCAAAGCCCAGTTGTGTGGCCAGAACTGCTGATTAAGGATAGTGACGTCACTTCCGGTGTCCAGTAATCCGTAAATCACCCTATTATTTACCTTAACTGGTAGCTTGAGTCTATGATATTGTATAGAAGTTTGCCAAAATATATGTTTTGTATCTCCTCCTGATGTAATTGATTCATCCTCTGGAGCTAATGTATTATCCAGTGCCGTATTATTTACAATGGGCAGTGGATCTTCTAATTGTCCTGGGAGAGGCTGTCCTCCACTGTCACTGGGAATGACCGGATAATCTTCCTTTTCGGGGCTCCATTGAGCCCCGGAACCCCGTTTCCCGGCTTTAAAGATATACCTTGTCTGTCTATTGTGGAAAAGCATTCATCAGTCCAATGGCGCCCCTTCCCACACCTCCTGCATAGACCAGGAGGCTTAGGCCTTCTGTTTGATGCATTCCTGGTAAAAGCATTATTTCTAGGAATGCGTTGTCTACAGTTCTTACTAAGATGTCCTATTCTACCAGTTAAAGAATGTTGCATCTTTATGCCTATTAAAATTCTTTGAGATTGCCTTCCCTACCCAGGCCTCTATATCATCACATGGAGGGTATTTGGCATCCTGGTGCCTCCTCAAGCCTGTAGAAATAGCTTCACCTACCCAAGCTCCTTTATCCTGAGTTTTACATTCCAGGTTCACTGTATGTAGGACCCATTCCTCCAATGGCGCTGATCTTATTTTTAATGGCCAAATTACCTGCCTGCATTGAGGATTCGCGTTCTCATACACCAAAGATTCTATAAGGAGACGCCTGGATTCTGGATTCGCTACCTATACTTCTACTGCTCTGGATAATCTCTCTAAAAATTCAGTGAACCTTTCCCTTGGGTCCTGTAATACCTTGGTGTAGGGTTGCATTATCTCTCCCGTTTCACAAACCTTATCCAAGGCATTTAAAGCAGCTGTACGGCACAAAGACAACATGTGCTCGTCATATGCAGATTGAACCTGCGTGTCAGCGTAAGGACCCTCCCCAAGAATCTTGTCTTGGGGTACTTCATGACCGTTCTGTAATTCCTGAATTTCTATAGCTTTTGCTTCTTGCCTCCATAAAGCTCTCCATTGAATTTGACAAGAATTTTCGAGCACTGCAGAGGCTAATTGGGCCCAGTCTTTTGGGGTTACTTTATTTACAGTAGCCCATGAGGTTAGGAGCTCTCTGACAAAGGGAGAATGAAGACCATACGAGACAATGGCCTCCTTAATATTCTTTAGCTCCTTCATCTGTATAGGCTCCCAGTGATAAGCAATGGGACCATTTGATTGTTTTTTCGTTGCTGGTTTTTCTGTTACAGATACTGGAAAAACCATAGGGGAACGCATTGCAACCTTAGGGAAATCATTCCGGCATTTGAGAAGCTTTGGTAAACTCCTGTCCTGATCTGTTGCCTGTATTTCTGATTCTGAAGTATCAGATTGAGCGTCTTCTAAATCCTGCAGTCTTTTCATCATTGTTTCTCTGAGCTCTTGAAGTTCTTGGGACAAATAATTTTCTAAGGACGTCATGGAATCTTTCATTTTTTTACATTCATCATTTACATGTGATTCCAAATTTCTCATATTCTCATCCTTAGAAAGTACTTCAATAGCATGTAAACTGCCTTCCACAAATGATATTCTATCAGTTAGTTTATCATTGCTCTCAGAGATGGAACGATTCTTTTCTGTTAGCATTTCAATTTTATGTTCCAGTCTTTGTAATTTGTTAGTGAAATCATCAAACATGGAACCGTGTTTTTCGTTAAATGTTTCAACATTATGTTCCAATTTTTCAATTCTATCTGTGGAACACATTTTTCCTGAAAGTAATTCTATTTTGTGTTCCGTCTCTTTAAACCTGTGCGTCAGACCGACATTATCATTTTTAATATCCTGAATATTTTCTACCAACCCTTTCTTACTCTCCTGCAATGAATTTTTCATTTCCTGAATCCTTTGCATTAAGATTTCAAAACTATCCTGCGATGACTGTATGACCTGTATAAGTTTATTCCTATTTTTGAGCCATTTCATTAACAAAATTATATTGATTATGAAGCTAATAATCACTATCATGGGTAGGAAGTACCTTTCAGGTAGGTCCTCAACCCTTTCTAAAATCCCCTCCATACAAAAAACAAGAAAATTCTTAACAGGAAATCCTACTTCTGACACCAAATTGTAGGCTTCAATGGACGCGGACGCCGAACTCCAGGAAAAGAGAGCGAGACTTCCTGTGTGCTGTCCTTTATGCCTTTCCCCGTAATGCCCCCTAGCCATGCATGGCTAGTGCCATAGTTCCGCCTAAATATGTATACGTCTTTACGTCCAGCCGTATACGTCTTTAGTCCTGCCTAAAGTGGGTGTGGTTAGCGTTGTGGTAAGTGGGCTCTAAACTGCTTCCTGCGGATCCCTGCTACCTCCCTCTTCAACACTCTGGAGCCTCTCCTCCCCTCTCCATCTCTCCTAGGTTCCCCTGCCCTCTCCAGGTCTCTGCAGATCTCTTGCCCTCTTCAGCTCTCCCCTACACTCCCCTACCCTCTCCTGCCTCCCCTGCCCTCAGCACTGCCCCCTTGACCCTCCTCTCTCAGTTCTCTGCAGCCTCTTTTCCCTCTCCGGCCCTCTCTTGCCACTGCCCTTATGTCCCTGTCCCCAGCCCAATCTTCTCAAGCAGGAAACAGATATTTGGACTTTGCTGCTAAGAATCATGTACCAACCTTTGCCACAAAGACTAAAACCTTCATGTTGGCACCAAATTATATGAAAAAGAATTTCAGCCCTTGGATCCAACCCAGGAGCTTAAATTCCCACCTGAACTAATGGTGGGTTCTCCTCTGCTTTACTCAGTTTTGGGGTGCTTGTGAGAGAGTGTCCCATCAAGTTGTCCCCAATTGGGCCCTTGTTTGCTCCTCTGGGTTACTTTGTGTTATGTAGCCCGCCAAAGGCATGAAAACATTTTTAAAATTTGTTTAAAGACTTTTTCCATGGATAGATTCATCTTGTCTTAATCTTTGTCATCCCCTATGTGCAGGACACTTACGTTCTGATATCCAACATCAATAAAGATCCACAGACATTAAGGGTAAGACTAGGACCAGGCAAGGGCAGACTCAGGGTCCCTGTTTCGGGAGCCAACAGCTCCACACAGGTACAAGGTTCTGAGCTGTCTCCTTACATTGTTTCAAAGCACTTTCTGGGCATCCCTTGGACTCCTTTGTATTTGTTTCCCAAACTTCCATTAGGGGATTCCCAAGTATCCGGCTCCAAGCTAGACACCTAGATGCAGAAAAGACAAATTGCCTCTTGTTGAGGACAGTCTTTCCAATGTGGGCAGTGTCCCCCTCATCCGTTCTTTCCCCATGGGATAGCCTCCTGCAGTGGGGCACTTGCCTCTTCCCTGCCTTGGTTGTGAGCCCACGCTTGCTGTGCAAGAGACGGCTGAGCACTGCTTCACTGCCCAGGCACCACCACTCTGCACAGTTCTTGACTGTTCTTCTCTTTTGGTTTTATTTGTTTTGTTTTGTTTTTAATGCCACTCACATCTTTAAAAGCATCAATACAATAAATTTTTGTTATGTGCATTATAGCCATTGACAGGTGCAGTGTGTGAAATCAAGTGGATAATATTTTAATCGTTTATTTCTTTATAAGTATCCAGAGCAAACTTTTTAAATATTTATTTATTTTTAGTGTGTAGGTGTTTCACCTAAATGTGTTATCTGCACACCACATGTTCGCAATACCGATGGGAGCCAGACGAGGGCAGCAGATTTTCTGGAACTAATTGTGTGGGTGCTGGGAACCAAATTCAGTAACAACAGTGGCATTGTTCAGGGTTTTTGTATATCTCTCTATGACTTTAGTGAAAGCAGCTGGGTTTGCACACGGCTTTAGGCTGAAAACAGGTGTGAGAACAGGCACTACGGAGCATTTTTCGACTCCACCATACACTCCTGAGACAACGTGAAGGAAGAAGGCAAATCGTACACGTTATTCTCCATTATAAAGCAGTTTTGACTGTGGAACCACTGAAGTGTGTTCTTGGGGTACTGCCAGCAGTGTTTGGACTCTACTGAGAAGTGCTGGCTTCACCTGATGAGAGCCTATGGGACATTTCCATGACAGAGTTTTCCCATGGGCCCAGGAACTCTCCTATCCTTCATTCTTCCCTACTCCACATACAGACACACAACTGAATGCAGCATTTACAGTGATAGAGAAACTTTCATTTAGCCAACCAGCCTTTAGTGACAGCTGGTTTCCATCAGCCTTCTGCCAGGATTCCTGTAGGAGGAAATTATTCAGTGAGATGATCCATTAAAACATGCAAATTAGCCGCGCGTTGGTGGCGATGCCTTAAATCCCAGCACTCGGGAGGCAGAGGCAGGCAGATCTATGTGAGTTCGAGGACAGGCTGGACCGACAGCCTCCAAAACAATACAGAGAAACCCTGTCTCGAAAAAAAAAACCATGCAAATTATACCAAAAGACCTTCCCTGTGGATGTTTCCACAAAGAGTAATCGTGTTTTCATAAAATATTCTTGCAAGGGTATCATCAAAGTTCATTTGAAACAAATTAAACAATTCTATCCCTGCTTTAGAAGTGGTTGCCTTGTTTAATATTAACTGGCAGAAACTGTTGAAGTCATTCTTCTTTCAAATGCCCAGAACTACCATATCAGAGAACACCAAGCAAGGAGCCTGGTGCCCTGGGGTTCATGTCTTCTTCACCTTAATGATCTGTGTCACTCTGACAAGGCCATGTCTCTGATCTGGCCCTTGTTGTAATTTTTCTTTGGTAAAACTCAATGATTTGTTGCGATATTTGCACATTCTTTGCTGCACACTTTAAAAGAATGCCAAATGTGATTCCACTTAGTAGGGTAGAAATGATTTTAGGCAGGAAGTATAAGCATAGTAAATGATTCATGTATCAAATCAAAACAGAGGTCATAGGAAGACTATGAGAGAGGAGAAAGGAAGGAAACTAAAAGTCTGCTTGACTAACCATGAAATAATCCTCATGAATATTTATTCTGGTAGGCTTTAGACTCACCCCACAGAACAAAGACCACCACTCACATATGCAGTCAGCCAGAGCAGTACTTATTGCAGCAGGCTGGGGTTTGTGCCAGACAGCAAAATGGGTGTGACTCCAAATGGAGCTTCTTGTACAGACAACCAGGAAGGAGGAGGGGTGAGGCCATCTTGAACCCAATTGGCTGGGGATTATGTTATCCCGAACCTGATTGGCTGGGGCGCCTCTTCCTGCTTCAGCAGAGTACAAAACTGAAAATGAAACTAAAATTGGCTGAAGTGAAACTAAGCCCGACCCAGGTACAGTGGAGCCGGGGGCCAGGAGAAGCCTGGTCCTGGAGCCACTGAGGCCTCTCATTCCTTCCTTGAGTTATGGTTCATCTCATATCCAGGGATGTGTCCACATCAGGGCATAATGGGTCCTGACCTTGCTGTTAGTATTGCTGACTTAAGACCATCTGTAGCACTGTGTTGAGGTCCTTGTTCCATTCGGACTTCATCTTTTTGCAATTTTCTGCATGTTGACATCGACTTATGTCAGCATCATTGCTTAAAGATGCTTTGAAGGACCAAACAATAAAAGTTTAAAAATTTGGGTCATGAAAAGGGAACTTCTAAGGACCCTTTGACTGGGAATACCATGGATGGAGCCTAAGGCTTGCCCTCCTCTGCCCCCCAGAGAAGGGGAGGTGACCATCTACCACTTGTGTCAACATTCATTTGTCCGATAATTGCTGGTCATAAAGGTTCCCTATCAGAAAGGAACTCTTCAGATTGTAAAGGTCCCTCAGCCCACGGGATTACTGAGAGACCCTGTGACACAGCAACCCCAGACCCTGTTTTATGTTACTCAAGTCTATCTTGCTTCGTGCTTTACTCCGTACTTTGTATGACCTTGAGTAACCATGGAAACATTGTAATTTGTGATTTTCAGCCTTATGGTCTTAGTCTATAAAAACGCCTCTCAGATATTGTTCTTGGCTTCTTGTGCCCTTTTGGAGAATAGAAGCCCAGACTTGCTTGAAATAAAAAGAAACCTTTGCATTTGCATAAGATGTGTTGTGTCCTTAGTTCTGTTTGGGGCTCCTCGAACCTGGCACACATGCTTCCCTTTGTACATTTTGGCTTCTTTGTCAAAAATCAGGTGTTCATAGGTGTGTGGATCAATGTCAGAATCTTCAGTTCAATTCCATTGATCCACAGGTTTGTTTTCCTGCCAACACCAAGCTGCTTTTTACTGATATAGCTCTATAGTAGTAATTGAAGTCAGGGATGGTGATGCCCCAGATGATCCTTTATTGTACAGGATTGTTTTAGCTATTCTAGGTTTTTTTGTTTTTCCATATGAAGTTGAGTATTGTTCTTTCAAGATCTGTGAAGATTTGTGTTAGGATTTGTATAGTTATTGCATTGAATTTGTAGATTGCTTTTGGCAAGATTCTTATTTTTATCCTACCTATCCATCAGCATGTGAGATCTTTCCATTTTCTGATATCTTCTTCAATTTCCTTCTTTAGGGACTTCACTTGTTTTGTTAGTTATCCCAAGATATTTTATATTTGTGGCTATTGTAAAGAGTGATGTTTCTCTGATTTGTTTCTTAGCCCATTTATCATTTGTATATAGGAAGGACACTGATTTGTTTTTAGTTAATCTTGTATCCTGTCACATTACTGAAGGTGTTAATCAGTAGTCGGAGTTCCCAAGTAGATTTTTTTGGGTTCAGTTATGTATACTATAATATCATCAACAAATAACAATAGATGGACTTCTTCCTTTCCAATTTGTATTCATTTTGTTGTCTTATTGCTTTAGCTAGAACTTCAAGCACTATATTGAAAAGATATGGAAAGAGTGGACAGCATTCTCTCATTCCTGATTACAGTGGAGTTGCATTGAGTTTCCATGCCAATACTTCCTGCGTGTCTATTGGCCAAAACAGCCTTATTCATCAACCAATAAGAGAAACATATTCACAGCATACAGAAGGATATCTCCCATCACTTAGGGTCAGCCTTTTCACTGTGTCCCTGACTTCCTGGATATTTTGTGTTAAGTATTTGCTGGATTTAAATTTTACTTTCACTGATGAATCTATTTCATCTATCCTATCTTCAACACCTGAGATTCTCTCTTCCATCCCTTATATTCTGGTGTTTATTGTTGAATCCATAGTTCCTGATGTTTACACAGATTTTACATTCCCAGAATTCCCTTGGTTTATGTTTTCTTTATTGCCTATATTTCAGTTTTTAAGTCTTGTTATATCGTTTTTTATCTTGGTTTTCTTTAAAGGATATGTTGATTTCTTCCAATTTCTTGTTTGTCTTTTCCTCAATTTCTTTAAGAGAATTTTTCATTTCCTCTTCAAGGGCCTCAATCATCTTCATAAAGTTATTTTTAAGTTGTTTTCTTCTGTTTCATCTGCATTGGGATGTTCTTACTATTGCAGAACCCATAGTTTCTGGTGGTGCCATATTGCCCTTTATGTTGTTGAGTGTATGTATGCTCTGTTGCCTACCCATGACTCCTACAATTGGTACAGGCAGAGCCTGTGCTTGAGGGTGTTTCTCTTCCTGGGACTGGTGCAGTTGGTGGCTGTGGCTCTATTGATGGCTCCTCTAGTGGCAGACAGGGCAGAGTCTCAGGTGATTGTTCCTCCTAGTGCAGGCGTGTCTGTGGCTCTGGTGTTTGTTAGTGAAGAGGGGTATCTCATAGACAGGGTTGCTCTGTAGATTGCTTTTGGCAAGATTGTCGTTTGTACTATGTTGATCTTAACTATCCAAGAGTTTAATCATATTAAGTTAGTTCTGTTGTTTAAAATGTTGTTTGTTTCTCAAAAAATTATGTATCCTTGTTTTGTTAAAAAGTTCTATCTGTGTTTTCTGGAATAATCTAAGTTTTATCACAAGCATAGAACTAAAACAATAATGGTGCAGGTTGCCACCAGTTTGCAGTCAGTCACATGGCAAGTTGGCCACATGCCTGCCTGGTAGGCATTTTGCTGAAGTT
>NW_024430585.1:0-2363 GCF_017639785.1 Mesocricetus auratus
ATTTAAGTATTTACCCCATAATTGTTAATCTAACTATTTCTCTTACCGGATAAGAGTCCCGAACTTCTTACTGCTATTGCAGCTACATCTTCATTCCCTGTTTTTCTCCTAAACAGAGTCCTCCTGGACTCCTAGTCCCACTTATCTTGCTTCCCTATTGTCCAACAGTGCTTTATTTCCATATACACAGAACTTATCATCATCTCCTCTTTTCTGTCTAAACAACAAGAAAGGTCTTAACTTTAACGTAGTCAAATTATATATAACAGAACAGTTATCAAGTAAGAACATAGTTACAATATATTGTCTGTTAACATTCAGCAAGATTTAAAGAAAATATCCATGCCATCCTTGTCAGTCAAAGTTCTATATTCAGCTTATCTTTTATAAAAACTAACAAAAACTGTAATTACCTGTTTTCAACTCCATCAAAGACCACGGAAGGATAATATATATACAATAGGATTGACAGAGACATCTTGCTGCCTGGGCAGTAAACTGAAGTTTCCCTGTAATGCTGGGGCATCCATCTTCAGCCCATAGGTCACAGTGGGTCTGGAAGACTTCACAGCAAAGCAGGAAATTTCAAACTGTCCATCTGCACTGGCAGTCTGACAGTCATTTTTCTTTTTCCTGCAAAAGTCTCGTAGACTTTTCCATGAATCAGGAAACCTGAAGGACTTTTTGAGTTCAGCAGTCATTTTCTTATGGGTCCTGCATATCCACATTATACAGCAACAGTCAAACAGGCTAGGCAAGTGCAATTTCTTGCCCAAATGGCTAATCTTGCCATGTTGAAAGTAAACTCCATAACGAGTTTCTTTAATGCCCATCTTCCTCTCAGATGTAACTGGTGATGCCAGGAGAAGACATTTCTCATTGTCAAGAAAAACCTTAATCCTTTATAAATGCCATTATTTTCTGAAGGTCTGCGGAAGGTTTGAAGTCTATCTATCTATCTCAAATATATTTCTGTATATCTAGAAGGCCTAACTTACCTAACTGTATGTTCTGCGTATTATAAGTAACTATTTATAATCTGTGTTTAATTGTGCATTATGTTTTAAAAGATTAGTATAAACACAATACTTACAAAAGAGGAGAAATATAAACATCACAAAATTGACCTTGAATTTGTATCAATAAATGAAAAACCATACCAATACAAAGTACTCATTTCCATACCATAATTCCCTTTTTTCCTTTAAAAAGAGATTGGTTGTGGTCATTAACCAATTATAAGCAACCCCATTTGAATAAAAACAAAATTTATAAACAATATGGGGATTTGGATGTCGCTCATTCCAAACTGCTTCATGCTGGATGGGTGCACTGTTCATACCATGGCGATCATGACAAAACTCAGAAACCTGTATAAGTCATTATTTTCGGGGCCTGTAAGGCTCCATCATCTTAGCTGTTTTAGATGTTGAATCACTTGGGCCATTGTTTCCGGGGGTCTCAGTTCATCATACCAAAGAATCCTGGAAGGAATTCTAAGCTTTTCATTTTCTGTAGAAACATAAACAAAAACTCTTCAAAAGTAACATATCCTTATGCTTAAATTTTAAAGTCAAGTCATTTTCAAAAGATATAAGTTTAATTAAATCAGCAGCATTTATAATCAAGTGTAGTTTACTAGTTGTTCCTTCCTTAGCAATCAAAAAACTGAAAAACACAACAGCATATAGTATCCAGACTTTCTGTTTATTTTTCATCTTTACATGGCTTATTTATCTATTATTCCTCTATTTCTTTTAATTTTATCTACTTATTTATTTCTCTGAGACAGGATTTCTCTGGAAATCTGCCTGCCTTTGCCTCTGGAGCAAATCCTACTGGCATGTGCCACCACAGCCGGCTTCTTTATTTATTTACCACTATGTTGTTTCCTTTTTACTCTAAATCCTATGTACATTTTAATCACACTGTAAACCTTTAGAGGTTTTTCTTCATCCAAGTCTGCCTTTACTGTAAGTCTTTATGTTTTTCTGGCCACGTGTCTTATCTGCTAAAACGGCAGCTGTTTAAATTGCAGTTTTTCCAAGATACAAGTCGTAAGCCTGATTCAAGCTCACTGTCTCAGTGGGTTGACATCCAACAAAAGCTGCCAGCTTGGAGATGTGGTCACTGCCACTGACAGTTGTATGTACACACTTATTAATTGTTAGCAGATCCCCTTAAAAGAACCTTGGTGGGTATTTTTTGCTTATGCTGAGTCAGGAAGACTCACCTAAGTGAGCTGCATGGGTCTCTGATTGTTGCTAGCAAAACAGAGCCCACCTGAGAAAAATGCTGCTACCATGAACTCATGCTTTTCTCCGTTGTTTTGTTTCTAAAATTCCTTTAAAGATTTTGTAATT
>NW_024430586.1:0-6106 GCF_017639785.1 Mesocricetus auratus
GAAAACTAATGATACAATACTGTGTGAGAAACTAAATGTGTAAGTACTTGAAAACTAATGAGCCAACACTGTGTAAAAAACTACATGTGTAACGACTTGAAAACTAACGATACAACACTGTCTGAGAATCAACACGTGTATCTTATTGAAAAGTAACGATAAAACAGTGTTTGAATCCATATGCGCAACTTCCTGAAAATAAATGACACAACACTGTCTGAGAATTTACACTTGTAACTTCTTGAAAACTAACGATACAACACTGTGTGAGAATCTATAGGTGTAACTTCCTGAAAACTAACGATAAAACACTGAGTTCTAAACTGAATTCATAACTTCTTGAAAAATGACAATATAACACAGTGTGAGAATGTATCTACTTAAATACTTGAAGTCTAACGATACAACTTTGGGTTCTAAATTAAATGCATAACTTTTATAAACTAACGAAATAACTCTGTGAGAAACTATATTAGTGACTCCTTGAATTCTAATGATACAACATTGTGTGAGAATCTACACGTGTACCTTATTTGAAAACTAACGATTCAACACTGTGTGAGCATCTAAACGTGTATGTTATTGAAAATTAACGATACAATACTGGGTGAAAATCTACATGTATAACGGCTTGAAAACTATTTGTACAACACTGTGTGAGAATCTATATGAGTAACTTCTTGAATAATAAAGACTCAACACTGTATGAGACTCTACACGTGTATCTTCTTGAAATCTAACGACACAACACTGTTTGAGACTCCACACATGTAACTTCTTGAAACTAACGATACATCACTGAGTGAGAATCTATATACATAAGTTCTTGAAAACTAACCATATGACACTGTGTGAGAATCTATAAGCATAACACCTTGAAATATAACGATACAACTCTGAGTTCTAAACTGAATGAATAACTTCTAAAAAAAGTAACAATACAATAGTGTTTGAGAATCTATATATGTAAGTTCTTGAAAACTAACGATACAACACAGTGTGAGAACATCCACGTGTGTCCTACAAAAATTAACAACACAACACTTTTTGAGAATCTACATGTGCAACCTCTTAAAAACCATCGATACAACACTGTGTTAGTATCAATGTGAGTAACTTCTTGAAAAGTAACGAAATAACTCGGTGTGAGAAACTACATTATTTACTACTGGAAAACTAATGATACAACATTGTCTGAGAATCTACACGTGTAACTTATTGAAAATTAACGATAAAACACTGTGTTTGAATCTACACGTGGAACTTATTGAAAATTAACGATAAAACACTCTGTGAGTATCTACATGTGTAACTACTTGAAAACTAACGATACAATACTGTGTGAGAAACTACATGTGTAACTACTTGAAAACTAAAAATACAACACTGTTTGAGTATCTATACGTGTATCTTAATGAATAGTAACTATACAACTCTATGCTTCAATCTATATGTGTATCTTCTTGAAAATAAAGGACACAACAATGTTTGAGGATCTACATGTGTTCCTTATTGATAAATAATGATACAACACTGTGTGAGAATATATGAGTGTAAGTACTTGAAAACTAGGGATACAATACTTAGTGAGAAACTACATGCATAACTTCTTGAAAACTAATGAGACAAGGCTGTGTGAGATTCTAACCATGTACCATATTCAAAACTAATGATAAAACACAGTTTAAGAATCTACCCGATAACTTCTTTGAAACTATCGACACAACACTGTGTGAGAAACTACATGCGTCAATTATTGAAAACTAACGATAAAACCCTGTGTGATAATCTACATATGTAACTAATTTAAAACTAACTATTCGACGCTGTGTGAGATTCTACACTTGTAACTTATTGAAAACTAATGATACAACGCTGTGTGAGAATCGACACGTGACCCCTATTGAAAAATATTGATACAACGTTGTGTGAGATTCTACATATATAACATATTGCAAACAAACGATACAAGGCTGTTTGAGAATCCACAGGTGTAAATTATTGAAAATTAACGATACAACACTAATTGAGAATCTGCACGTGTAACTTATTGAGAACTAACTATACAACACAGTTTGAGAATCTACCTATGTAACTTCTTAGAAAATATCAATACAACATTGTGTTTGAAAATACATGGGAAAATTCTTGAAAACTAATGATACAAAACTGTGTGAGAATCTATAAGTGTAACTACTTGAAAACTAGCAATACAACACTGTGTGAAAAACTATATGTGTAGCTTCTTGAACAGGTAACTTACTGAAAATTAACGGTACAACGCTGTTTGAGATTCAACACCTGTACCTTATAGAAAACTAGCAATATAAAAGCTGTGTGAGAATCTACAGGTGTAACTTATTGAAAACTAAATATACAACACTGTGTAAGTTTCTACATGTGCAACTTATTGAAACCTAAAGATACAACGCTGTGTGTGATTCTACACGTGTAAGTTATTGAAAACTAACAACACAACACTGTGTGTGATTCTACACGTGTAACTTATTGAAAACTAACAATACAATATGTGTTAGATTCAACACATATTCCTTATCGAAAACTAACGATACAACACTGTGTGAGAATCTACACATGCACCTTTTTGATACCTAACAATACAATATTGTGTGAGAATCTATAAGCGTAACTACTTGAAAACTAGCCATACAACTCTGTGGGAAACTACATGAATCACTTCTAGAAAACTAGCGATTCAAAATTGCATGAGAAACTACATGCATAACTTCTTGAAAACTAATGATACAACGCTGTGTGAGATTCTACACGTGCAACTTATTGAAAACTAATGATACAACACTGAGTGAGAAATTACATGATTAACTTCTTGAAAACAAAGGGTACAACGCTGTGTGAGATTCTACATGTTTAACTTCCTGAAAACACTGTGTGCGAAACTACATGCGTATCTTGTGGACAACTTCAGACACAACATTTTATGCGAATCTTAAGTGATACTTCTTGAAAACCATCAATACTACACTGTGTGAGGAACTACATGCATAACTTCTTGAATACTAATGATACAATACTGTGTGAGAAACTACATGTGCAACTTATGGAAAACTAACAATATAACACTGTGTGAGAATCCATACCTGTAACTTCTTCAAAACTATCGTTACAAATTTGTGTAAGAAACTATCTGTGGAACTAACGAAATAACAATGTGTGAGTATCTATAAGCGACACTTCTTGAAAACCATCAATACAACACTGTGTGAGGAACTATCTCCGTAACTTCCAGAAAACTAGTGATACAACGCTGTGTGAGGATCTACTTGTGTAACTTCTAGAAAACTAACGATACAATGCTGTGTGAGATTCTACCCATGTACCTTATTGAAAACTAACGATACAACGCTGTGTGAGAATCTACAGGTGCAACTTATTGAAAACTAAATATACAACACAGATTGAGAATCTACACCAGTAACTTATTGAAAACTAACGATACAATACTGTGTGAGAATCTCTAAGCGTAACTACTTGAAAACTACCGATACAACTCTTTGTGAGAAATTACATACGTAAAATATGGAAAACTCACGATACATTGCTGTGTGAGATTCTACACGTGCAACTTACTGAAAACTAATGATCAAACACTGTGTGAGAATCTACATGTGTAAATTATTGAAACTAACGGCACAACACCGTGTGTGATTATACGCGTGTAACTTATTTAAAACTAATGTTACAACCCTGTGTGATAATCTACACCTGTAATTTACTGAAAACTAATGACACAACACTGTGTGAGATTCTACACGTGTACCTTATTGAAAACAAAAGATACAAAGCTGTGTGAGAATCTACATGTGTAACTTCTTGGAAACTGTCGATATAACACAGTGTGAGAATCTCCACGTGTAACATCTTGGAAACTATCAATACAACTCTGTGTGAGAGACTACATGTGTACTTTCTTGAAAACTAAAGATACAACACTGTGTCAGAATCTACACGTTTTAATTATTGAAAACTAACAACACAACACTGTGTGCGATTCTACGCGTGTAACTTCTTGGATACTAAGTATACAAGACTATGTTAGAAACTACACGTGTAACTTTTTGAAAACTAATGATACAACACTGTGTGAAAAACTACACGAGTAACTTCTTGAACACTAATGATACAACACTGTGTGAGAATCTACACGTGTAACTTATTGAAAACAAACAATACAATTCTGTGTGAGAATCTATAAGCGTAACTACTTGAAAACTAGCGATACAACACTGTGTGAGAAATTACATGCATAACCTCTAGAAAACTAACGATACAACACTGTGTGAGAAACTACACATCTAACTTCTAGAAAACTAATGATACAACAGTGTAAGAATCTACATACATAACTTCTTGAAAACTACCGATACAACACTGTTTGAGAATCTACGTGCAGAACTTCTTGAAAACTAACTATATAACACTCTATGAGAAGCTTCATGTGTAACTACTTGAAAAGTAACGATACAACACTGTGTGAGAATCTACATGTGTAACTTCCTGGAAACTATTGTTACAACACTGTGTGAGAATCTATATGCCTAACGTATTGAAAACTAATGGTACAAAAGTATTTTCGATATTCCATCCATAACTATTTGAAACCTAACGGTGAGAGTTATTTTTAGGGTTAGATGGTTATGGTTAGTATTATGTGAGGGTTATAGCTAGGGTTAGGGTTAGGGTTATGGTTAGGATTAGGGTTAGGTTTGTAATAGGGTAATGGTAGGTTTAGGGTTAGGGTTAGGATTAGGGTTAGGTTTAGGGATAGGGTAAGTGTAAGGGTAGGGTTTGGGTTAGTGTTAGGGCTAGGGTTATGGTTAGGATTTAGGGTAATTGTTAGAGTTAGGGTTACGTTTATGATTAGGATAAGAGGGTTAGGGTTAGGGGTTATGGTTAAGGTTAGGGTCATGCTTAGGTTTAGAGTTAGGTTTAGGGTTAGGATTGGGGTTATTTTTACGGTTAGGGTTAGGGTTAGGGATAGGATTAGGGCTATGGTTAGGGTTATGGTTAGGATTAGGGTTAGATTTCGTGATAGGTTTAGGGTTATTGTTAGGGTTAGATGGTTAGGGTTAGGGTTAGGTTTAGGTTAGAGGTAGAGTAAGGGTTAGGGTTAGGGTTAAGGTTAGAGGTTAGAGTTAAGGTTAAGGTTAGGGCTAGGGTTTGGGTTAGGGTTATGTTTAGGATTAGGGTTAGAATTAGGGATAGTGTTGTGGTAGGGTTAGGTTTAGGGATATGGTTAGGGTTGGTTAGGATTCGGGTTTGATTTTGGGTTAGGGGTTGCAGTTAGGTTTAGGCTTAAATTTAAGGTTAGGGTTAGGGTTAGGCTTAAGCTTAGGCTTAGGATTAGGGTTAGGGTCAGGATTAGTGTTAGGTTTGACGATAGGGTTAGGTTACAGTTAGGGTTAGGGATAGGTTTAGGGTTAGGGATATAGTTCAGTTAGGGTTAGAGGTTAGGGTTAGGGTTTAGGGCTAGGGTTAGGTTATGGTTATTGTTAGCGTTAGGCTAAGTTTATGATTAAGTTAAGGTTACAGTTAGGGTTAGGGTTAGCATTAGCGTTAGGGTTAAGGTTAGGGTTGGGGTTAGGTTTAGGTTAGGGTTAGAGTTAGCATTAGCAATAGGGTGAAGCTAAGGGTTAGGGTTAGGGTTAGGTTTAGGTTTAGGGATAGGGTAAGTGGTTAGGGTTAGGGTTAGAGGTTAGAGGTTAGGTTTAGGTTTAGTTATAGGATTAGGGTTAGGGGTTAGGTTTAGGGATAGGTTTAGGGTTAGTATTAGGGTTAAGTTTAGCATTAGGGTTAGTGTTAAGGTTAGGGTTATGGTTAGGTTTAGGTTAGGGTTATCATTAGCATTAGGGTTAGGGTTATGTTTAGGGTTAGGTTAGGGTTACAGTTAGGGTTAGGGTTATCCTTAGGGTTAGGCTTAGGTTTAGGGTTAGAGTTAGGGTTAAGGTTTGAGTTAGGTTTATGGTTAGGGTTAGGTTTAGGGATAGGGTAAGGGTAGTTTTAGGGTTAGGGTTAGGGATAGGGGTTAGGGTTAGGGTTAGGGTTAGAACTAGGGTTAGGGTTAGGT